>NW_023502172.1:0-154870 GCF_013396075.1 Fusarium subglutinans
TGCCCATCCATCTCCCACGTCCTTCATGTTAGCTGCCGTACCTGGCCGAACGTCCACTTTGGAGAGTTTCTTGGCAATAAGGGTATTTCTCATCGAGTCCAACGGCTCTACGGCAATAATTTTGTACCCTTCCGGTCTGGCAGACAGAAGCTCAGTGAACTTGCCAGTGCCAGCTGCAAGGTCTAGGATATGGCGTCCAGATTGGCCCTCGAGACCGAGATGTCCCAGAAGACTGGCGACAGCAGCAGGGGGGTAAGAGGGCCGGTGCGCGTCATAAGACTGGGCGTCATCAAAACCTTTGGTTGCAATATCATGAATAGTCTGAGATGTCATTTTTGGTGTTACTCTTTAACAGCTTGTGGTGTCTGGACAATCTGTCGTTGATATTCAAGTGCCTTAAATGAGACAAGCAGCTAATTCTAAGGGAGTAAAGGAATTAGTAGGTGTCGGACATGTCTTGGAAGCCTTTTATACTATTACCCAATGATCTCCCCCGCGCTTCTAGGTCCTTGGGTACTGGTTCTCCAGAGTTCAATGATGTGATGGCACTAGATCTGGTTCCCGATGTCGTTCCACGACCCTAGATCCCGCGGGAACGAGCCGACGGATTTACGGCGGAGCCCCGACAGATTTAAAACAACTAGATAGCACCTCAATGGCAATCAGAGAAATTGGGCACTTGCAAGAATTCGTGATGATTTGCTAACTGCTCGACGATTCCGATATTAATCGCCTCTTCTCTGATCTGAGGACTCTGGGGTGTTCGCCTGGCATTGCCACGCTTCCCGTTGATGGCTTTCTCACGTGTGGCAAGGCATTTAGCTGCTCTATACTGAAGATGGTGTCTGATACCGAGTGTCCTTTCCCCTTCTCGAAAGCTTCTGTCTGGCTTACGGTAGATCTTGGTGGTGTTTGTTCTGGCGTAATGAAGTCATCGTTGCAACTGCTAGATGATCTAGAACCGGTGTGGTTGCAGTTCACCTGTGAATTCCGTCGGACAATCGAGTCAACTTGAGTCTTCGTCATTGAACTGGCTGGGTCGACGTGTTCTTGCTGGTTCTGGACGCCATCTGTTGAAACAATGCCATCCTGCTGAGATGTCTTTGTGGATGTTGGGTAACTTGGCGTCGTTTCGGAGTCGAATGTGTCTGATAGACATTCTGATGATCCTATGTCTACCATTTTCCCCTTTCCTTTGGATATTCTAATGCGCCGACCAACTTGAGTTGCTACTGGTGTGAGTTGGCATGGCCCAGGCGAATTTGGCCTTGAGATCCAGATGCCCTCCACCTCGACGCCGCTCAGAATAGCACGAACACCGAAAGGAATCTCGGGAGCTCGCATATTTTCGATGCCGCAACGTGACATGAGGGAGATTCGTGCGCGCTTCTCCTCGTCGATAATCTCAAGACGGCGTATGGCTCGGTTAGACCACCATAGTTTCACAAGTCCCATGGCGAAAACAAGAACGATGCAGCACCCCAGAACCTACAACTTGCAGTTAGTTATTGAAACGATGCTTTTCGAAGTCAAACTGTCCATTGGTAGGTACAAGGATATACGTACGAAAGTCATCTCTTGCCAGAGATCCCAATCCACAAAGAAGGCAGTCATGATGAGACTTGATACTATGAAGTCTAACAGAGGCTCCAAGGGAAAAGAGAGTACAGAATATGCTTCAACTTTACAAAAACATTCAGACGATTTGGATGTTTGAAAGGCTCCAAAATTGTAACATGACAATCCAGGTTCCAAAAATGAGGGTGAGTGGGTGATGCGTGGTAACGAATTTGGGCGAGGAAGCAACAAGAAAGCCAAGCCAAGCTCTAAACGAGCCTCGTGAGTGCCATAGCCAGATTATCACGTGTCATTGTTGATCGAGACGGGACTGTTGGGAGTGCAAGTGCGATGAATCGTTTGGAAGTTACCAATATTCACTGACATCGGTAGGCAGGTGCGGATAGGCAGTGGCCAGTGTCACTCGGAGAATGAACCGGCAGCTCTGTCCCGTTCGGTGAACACCTTGACTGGTACTATCTAACCGAGATGGAACAGAATATGCGTGTTGAAAGAGACTTTCACTGAGGTTTGGAGAACATGTTCTACCTACTCAAGGAAGATAGCAATCAATACCAGATGGGCGAGCGAGCCGGCATGAACCGTCGAGGCTTTTCTCGAATACCTACACATGGTCGGCTGAGCTGGACAGATTGCCTAGATAGGAGAGAATGAAGGCAACCGATTGCAAGATACCAAGTCTGTTTGTCCAGGTTGTTTGTATCCAGAGGATAATGAGCCAAGGATGTAGTATCAGAAAACCGCAATAGACAAACTAAACACCCCATCAACCGTCGTTGGCATGCTGGTAAGCGCTGCCCTAGTCTGATCTGGTCTTTGGAGCATTGAAACATGTTTCGGGTAGCAACAGGTTCCAGCCAAGTTGACATAAGTTACCGTATTACACGGGAAAACGTGACGGGAGAGACATATGTCTTCTGAAGCAGTGTAAGGTAAGGTAGGCACTTTGAGGATAGTTTATTTAGCATGCTCGAGCTTTATCCCATATATGACTTTGTGAGTACTCAGTTGAGTCTTTAAGAGGCACTTCGTGATAGACACCTAGGTAGGTAAGCCTCCGGAATGAAGAAAGTCTACGGAGTAGGACTCGAGAGAATGCCAAAACAAACCCACCAAAGAGTCATGCAAGTCTAGGCTAACTTGGCTAAATATTATGTACTGTCGCTTAGGAACAAGCGCCTAAACTTTCTGGCGTCCTCTGAGGTAAGGTACTAGGTAGGTAGGTATGCATGTTGGGTGTTGATTGCAATGAGATAAGCAAGCTATATGGTGTTGTCTCGCCTGAGTCATGAAAACAGTTTTTACATTAGTATCTAACCCGTCTCTTCGAAAAGAATGCCATAACCGTAAGCTGAGAAAAAGTTTATTAAAGGTGTTAGTCTGCCCAATTACAATTGGATCATGTCACCATCGGCGTCGGGTGCAATTAAGGCCCGGGACTTGAATTCGGGTGTTAGTGGGTCACTGGCAGCACCGATTGAAGGCCGGATCGGCGTTTCGGGTCCTCTCAAGGGAGAAGGCTATGCTCTGAGGATCGACCCACCATTCGGATATCCCGGACATTGGCTCTGGACCACTTTACCACTGTTACAATCAAAGATTATGACCACTAAAAGCGTTGTGCGCACGTATGGGGAGATGGCCAATTAAGTAGAGAGTCAAAATCAGTCCTGACATCAAGACCTACCGTTAGCGACCACCAACTTGGAATCAATGAGCCTTTGAAACTGAGTCTTGGTGGGATTGGTCCTGAATCAGGGAACCATCGACAAGTCGTCATAGGGACCGGACCATCAAACCTCCAACATCTAACTTTCACCATCCCAAACAGGATCAGGCACGTTATCTTGGAACAAAAACGGAACAGGGTGCCGCAACGTTGCCAAATTCGGGACAGATGCCGCGCCAGGTTCATTGCAGACATGATTGCCATCTCTTCTGGGAGTCTGCCTTGGTTGGTGAGGTGTCGATCAGGATGCCGTCCGTCTGCTGCAAGCCTTGATTCAGGTGATCTACTTATGTACTGTATCGTGCCGCCAGCATCGCTATCTAAACACAGTTTATCGTATCAGAGATTATCAGCGGCCCGGATCTTGCTTGTTGCGATTCCTGGTGTGTGAACTGTTGTTCTGCCACGCCAATAGGATCGTTGTTGGACGATGGACCCGATGACGGTAAGCGTTCAACCCTTCCAGTCTTGGCAATTGTTGGTGTCAATCAAGTCCCTGAACTCCGGGGGGGGCCAACCTGGGACCTGACCCTAGTGCTATGCTGATCTGCTGGCGATGCTCGGCTGACATGCAGTTTGTAAAATGGCTGTGTAGGTATGTTAGGTACCTACGATACGCTGCAATGCCCAGCCAAGCAGAGCAGCATCTGGTGCGATTCTCAGATGGCAAGCAATGCTTATTAGCCCTCTAGTGCAAATAGTTGATGCTTGTTTTTGCCAGCCAGTGTAACATGTTTCGAAAACACTGAATGATAGATATAGTACCTTAGACAGTACAGACCAAATTGGAAACAGGATGCCGAGGTCCCTTCTCAACCATCTCGGACTCAACATCGCCCTTACACATTGTGGACTCTCGATCGGTCCATTCTCAACTCTCACTGCAGTCCCTAACCTCATGTTTCACACCCTCTTCAAAGGCGAGGATTTGACCCGACTCGGTGGTGCCACGCACACACGTATTCGTTTATCCACACATACAACCACAATTCTCACTCTACTAATCGCCAAGTCTCACACATCTCACCCACTTACAGAGTTCTTAGCATCGATCCACAGGCTGTTTCTATGTTTCAATTTTTCCTATTCGTCCTCTAACTGGGCAAGCACGAGTCCCAATTCCATTCCCCCTTCCCATTTCCAATAATTCCCTTGGATCCATTCCCATCTTGGGGTTCCGCCTTCCCCGTCGTCGTCCCCGGCTCTAAAAGTCAATTAACTTAAACATCGGCTGCCCCCAAAACCCGTCCCCCGTTTCGCCTTCCCTCCTTCCATCCGTCCTCTCTTCGATGTTATATTTTACTTCCCTCCATCTCGTTTTTGTCCTGTGCCTGTAATACGTCGTGACACATATCTCTCACCTTTCCGAACTTCAACTGCTGGTCTCAAACAACACCATCTTCTGATACACCACAATCAAATATTCCATCAATAGCTCCCGCCGCTTGTCTTTCGCAATGCCTATTCGCAACCCTTTCGCTCGTCGCCCTGGCAGTGTTATCGTTCAAGATGAGAACCAACACCCTGATTCTACCCCTGGCTTCGAGAAAGTCGACACTGTTGGCTCCAAGTCCACCCCCGTTTTAAGCATTCGAAGTCAAGGTCGCGACAATGGGGAATACAAGATGAGCGGTATGTCAACCAACCCTAGTCGCCTCCCGTCTCTCATGGCCTCCCCCTCAACCTCCGCAGTGGGGGGTAAGTCATGAAGAGGCGCATTTGGCATCGTGTCACAAGACCAGAGGAACTTTGCTAATTTGTCTTTGCGCAACAGTTGTCAACGACAGTGGCGTTTATCTTCCTGTAAGTCGGTTTAGCCCCAACGTGCAAAATGTCAGATTTGAAGCTAACGGTCGCAAAGCCATCACCTACTGAGGAAAAGGGCCAGTGGCCTCGGAAGTATCTGTCGACCCGCAACTCGACAGATACTCGAAGCAGTTCCGGCGACATTGAACATTTCTCTATTTCCCGCGAGTCCTTTGATTCCTACCGTCGATCTTTCGTACGTATCTCCTATTATCTGCCATCCGTGAAATCAGATGTCCTTCGCATTTGCTCAGCGCACGACTGACATGAGCAACAGGACATCTCTGCACGATCGCCAATGCCCAACGGTGATTTCCCAACACGCCAGAGCCTTGACTCGGCACGTCTTCCCCGACTACCTAGATCTGCGATCGAGCGATCATTCGAGCAGCCACCAACCGCCGAGGAGCGTTTTGAAGACGTAGGACTGGACGACCATAAGCAGCAGCAACAGCAGCCGGCTCCCCAGGCACAGCCTCAGAAGCGGGGGTTTTTCTCGAAATTCTCCGACAAGGACAGCTCGAGCAATCCTACTGTATCCCGTTTCCTCATGCATGGCCGCAAAAGAGCCCAGAGCGGCCAAGGCTCGGAGCTCACTCCCATGGACAACGCATCTCCGAAGGTGACTGTCTCAGCCGATGGTCAAGAAATGCAATGAGATGCACGATCAAAGTTTGTTCTTCTACATTGTATTAGAGATACCTGGAGTTTTCGTTAATATTCTCGGCGTTTTCGGTTGACTGGGTCGGGATAATGCTAGAATTGCATTCGCTATGAGACCTGGGTACACCTTGATGGGAGAATCAAGGATTGGATGAGTGCATTGTGCAAAGAGCTCTGTGGGCTGACTGTGGAGTTGTAATGCCCAGACAGACAAGCAACATTTGCTGTAGGGTCGTGTCCCTCGGAATGGAACGAATATGAGCTACATAATGATAATGAGAAGATATATATGTTTCAGTGTACCTGCATAAAGTTTCCATTGGTCGCTGGTCATCAGGGTGAGGACGTTAGAATCGATAAGCTATAAACTCTCGGCCTCGGTTACAGAAGTATAAACTGAGTGGATGACTTGAGTTCAACGAGCAACCGATTCAGTGTTATATTGTCAAAGTTGATGCGATATTGATTGGATAATTCTGGTTCAGCTTATTGAACATAGCAGGACCTTGCCATAGGGCGTGGTAATATAGCCGATGACGGAGCCAGTCCAGTAAAAGAAACCGTAGAAATTGTTCTAACGGCTGCATCCACTTGTTATTGCGTGCTTGTCATTGCTAGATTCCTTTTAGAGGCCCCGCTCTATCACCCAGAGGGCGCCATACATGGGCAGATATAGAAAACAGACGAGGCCGAATTTAACCTGGCAATCCGTTCTCTGCGAGTCAACAGCTTTGAGGACATGTCAATTGGGCTGACACCCCAGTCTATATTAGTATCAAAGATTGCCCCTCACCTAGACTGCTATTATATCAATCAACTTTACAAATTCCTATCAAATTCTCAAAACAACTGAAAAAAAACAAAGACGGGAATCATGGCCTCTGACGAAGTTCTTACCAACCTCAAGGACGTCTCATCGGTACCGGACGGTACAGCCGGGGCCCGGACCGGACTTGATAGCTCCCTCGCCAGGCTGTCACTGGCATCCCGCGCTGTTCATGCCGATGAGGGCATCCAGTCACACAGAGCCGTTGCGCCGGCTATGCATGTCAGCACGACTTTCAGGTACAGCAATGACCCTGATGCGCTGAAGGCCTGGGATAATACCGATGTAAGTCTGCATACTTCCTTGTCTTGGTTTGCTGCAGGTGTCTCCAGAAGAGACTACCAGATGGTCGGCAACATTATAACTGAAGTCGACCCAAGACCATCATGAAACCCTTTTCTCCCGTAACGAGTTTCTGCTAAACTTGTGTAGCCCAACAACCCTTTGGACTCTCATGTCTACTCTCGGGCGACTGGTCCCAACACCACTCGTCTCGAGGCAATTCTCACATCTGTCATTGGCGCTCCAACGGTTACTTACTCTTCTGGTCTGTCTGCTTTCCACGCCATGTTGGTCCATCTGAACCCTAAGCGCATTGCAATTGGAGATGGGTACCACGGCTGCCACGGAGTGATCAGCATTCTCTCTCGCCTGACAGGTCTCAAGCAACTGCCATTGGACTGTGCTGTTGAGGACCTCGAGCCCGGCGATGTCATCCATGTCGAGACGCCCCTGAACCCTACTGGAGAGGCGCGCGATCTTGCAGCATATGCAGAAAAGGCCAAGAGAGCTGGTGCTTACCTGACTGTTGATGCGACATTTGCGCCCCCTCCGCTGCAGGATCCTTTCAAGTATGATGTTGATGTTGTCATGCATAGCGGGACAAAATACTTTGGTGGTCACTCCGATATGCTCTGTGGTACGCTGTCTGTCAACCGCAAGCACGAAGGCTGGGAACGTAGTCTCCTCAACGACCGCCTTCTTCTTGGTTCTGTTATGGGTAGCTTGGAGGGGTGGCTGGGTATCCGCTCGCTTCGGACTCTCGAGCTCCGCGTCCAGCGCCAGAGTGCTACAGCTACTGCACTTGTTGCCTGGTTGGCTGAGCAGCAGCGTGATCCTTCATCTGCGATCGGCGCCCTTGTCGAGCGTGTCCAGCACGCCAGTCTTCAGCCCGAAGCATCAATCGAGGGTAGCTGGTTGCAGAAGCAGATGCCCAATGGCTACGGCCCTGTTTTCTCGGTGTATCTTCGCGATGGAGATATCGCTAAGCGACTGCCATCCAAGTTGGAATTGTTCCACCATGCCACTAGCTTGGGTGGTGTTGAGAGTTTGATTGAGTGGCGTGCGATGACTGATCCTAAGATTGATAAGAGACTTTTACGGGTGAGCATCGGTGTTGAAGGTCTTGAAGATCTTAAGAACGATTTGCTCCAAGGCCTGGAGGCTTTGAGAAAGGAAAAGGAGAAGGGAACAGAGAATTAGAACAGACAGTCATTTTTTTTTGGATAGAAGGAAGGAAAAAAGAAACGTTTTGTTTATAGAGAAAATAAAGAATGCATCATGAAAATGAATATCCTCTACAATGGCTTGCATTGTTTAAATGACTTGTCCATGAGACTGAGAATGTCATGATAAATCAGGTATATACAGACCATAAAGAAAAGAGAGAGAGAAGATTTGTATGAAAGATCACAACACTGGTCTAACACAATCAAAGGAATGACTGTCCGATCTAAAAAGGAAACGCCATACAAAATGGGGGAAACATATAAACCCAACATGACCCATATATGTATGTAAGTCAGGCTGTGTTAGAGAGGAGAGAGAGGAGAGAGAGAGAAAGATCTGGAAAGAAAGGTAGATAAGGGAGAAAAACAAGAAAGAAATCGAGACGCAATGAAGAGTACTATGCTCTTCTAGAAGCCTTTTCTCCGGAATTTGTCAGTTAGCGCTTGGGATCGTTGCTTAGCATTGAAGTTGAAGTGCTGTCGAAACTTGGGTGTTGATGTGACCAAGCTCATTCTTGAGGGGGTAACCAGAGGCCAAACCAATTGCTGAGTGGTTTGTACTTGACTTCCCGGCTACGGAGATACAAGTCAGTAGGGGTTTCCTGCTATTGTGAGTTGTAGACGTACCGTGAGCGATCATTGTCGGCAAACGAGCCAACTCCTCGAAGATCTTGCTCGGCTGACCTGGGCTCCATGTGTCGATAGTCCACGGATCTGTTGTCAAGGCGGTAAGATGTAGAGCCTCGAGAGGAAGCTGGGGGAGCATTGTGATAGTGGCTATCATGCGGTCGGTGGGGGATAGAAGTCCTCGAAGGCGGGGCGAGAAAGTCATTGGCCACAGCGTGTGTCTGATATGGAGGTGCTTCCTGAGTTCGAGAGGGAAATGTGGGAGAGTCACTGAAGGCGGGAGAAGTCGTGGGAGTTGTGAGATCAGAAACAGCATCCACTACATTCGAGGATGGGTCATGGCTGTACTGTTGGCCGAGCCACTGGTTAACCATGGTCTGGCGTCTGTCGTAGGCTTGGGGACTTGGTCGCCTCCAGGCCTGGGACTGGTCTCTTGGTGATGTGTTGGCAGATGTTGTTCTCTGGTAGTTAGAATCCCAGCTGCCTCTGACAGCCTCGTCACTCCAGTTCCTAGAGCTTTCTGTGTTGTAGGTCTGGCCGTAGTGGCGCTGGGGGTGGTCTTGTCGACGACTCATGGTTGCTGAGAGTGAGGTCGTTGATGATTGGTCAATTGCGTGTAAGTTGTTTGAGTGGAGAGTTTGTAACAGCGATGGTCAAGTACCTAGAACGGCGGGGTACCTGTGGACTGAATTGAATTGTTTGATGAAGTGAATAGATGAGTAGTAGACTAAGCTGAGTCTGAATGCATCTTTTTTAAGCATGATGTATTGAATTTTCCTTGACATATGTCACTTCCTATTGTTTGGATGCCTCTACTCAAGCATGCTTCAACTGAGTTGCGGTCGTGGCTGAAGCTTCCCTATTCGCGGGGACGCCGGGAGGCCGCAGCTTTCGACCAATGAGAAACGCCCGCTCCTCGGAACCCCAGCGATAGTTGATCGTGGCCGTGCAGGGGGGACTCTCTCTCCGAGGGCCTGGGACCCCCTGGAGCCGTCAGCAAGCTTACTGGATGCAGGCTAGAGTCAGAACGTTATGCAGGGAATTGGAAACAAAGACGTCAGTCTTCGCAGGCCGCCGAAGTTGCTAGCCTCATTCCGGTGTCAAAATTAGATGGCTTTCCTAGGATGGATAGAGGGAGGCCCTGAGGCTCATCTAATCCAATCTCCAATGACAGGGACAAATTGGCTATGGGAAGTAAACTCACCGACGTCACGCGATTTATTCTTGATCAACAGTTGTTTTGTCAAGACTGTTGAGGGAGCCTGTCGATGCATCATGAGGTCTTTCATAATGCGAGTAGACTAACCTCGATTGCTATGGGACAGCTTTGAATCTGAAACCATTCCAGAAACAGAACAGGTGACATGGAATACAGAGCATACTTTATGATCACAATTGTCTCGGATACAAACGCCCAGGCATCATTCACCCCTTCGGCCGTCACAAGTCTCTTGCAGCCCAGCTCGTATCATGACTCTCGGAGGCCACCAAAATCAGGGCATCATAAAAACCCAACAGCAACAAAACTTGACACAATCACTGATACTCAGTACTCTCGGCAAGAGCGCCTCCCGATCGGCTATAAGTGAACCGGCCAGCTAATTCAGCCATCCCGTATACCAATGCAGCCACATGCTGCATCATTAAAACTCCGAAACAATCGCTTAGAGGGCCTAGGAGCTGTCTCAAGCGCGATAGGGCTGAGCAATGAACCATAATCGCGCTTGAATGCTCAAATTAGGATTATAAACAGGGTTTAGGCGCTTGATAACCTTCGCCAATCTTGGAGCTGATTGCTAGAAGCGTAACCGATGTGCTTGGCTTGCTGCGCTTTCAGAAACGATCAACTGTGCCACTGGGCTGTGTAGGTGTCAGCCCTGTGCACGTTCCCCCCATGATGTTTTTCTGTGCCGCGTCAAGCGCAGGGGTTTGGCACTAGGCTCGTCTTTCATTGGCCGAAAGAGACGCCGCAGAAGCGCGAGCGGGAGCGTCAAGGGCCAGCCCAGGGTCTTGTATGCATGTATGAGGCGCCATGACCATGATGCTCATCCCCTTTTCGGTTCCTCTCGGTCTCTTTGTATTCAACAACACCACCACCACCACCACCACCACACAACCATCACCAACCTCCTCCCTTTCTTTCTTTCTCCCTCCCTCTTGAGAAGAGGGAGCATGTGCAGGCTGCAGAGTCTCGTTTCTGGGACTTGCGGCCGCAGTTGACCATCTAGTCAATGCTCCGATGGCCCGATTCTCCCTTTTCCGCCTGCCCACCAAGCTACGGCGAAGGGTCAGGCGTAATCGCATGGCTACCATTATAGCCCTCCTCGTCCTCGTAGGCCTCCTAATATTTCCCTTCTACTCGGCCTATTGCGTCTACAAACCTCCGAGATACCTCATCAATTGGCTACGGAGGAAGTACCCCGACGTCCTATTCGAAGAGCCCACCGACCAAAAGATCATCGCCCTATCTATCGACGATGCGCCGTCCGCCCACACCGACGATATTATGCAAGTACTGGAGGAGAATGGGGCCCACGCTACTTTTTTTGTCATAGGATCCCAGGTTGAGGGTCGCAAGGACAAGCTCGTCAAATTGGTTGCAAAGGGGCATGAGCTGGGAAACCATGCCATGCATGATGAGCCCTCCAGGTCACTCAGTAACGAAAAGCTGCTGGAGGAAGTCCACCTCGTCAAGGACATGCTGACGGAGGCATACGCCGCTAACGGGCAGATCCTCCCCAACAATTACTTCCGCCCAGGATCTGGATTATTCAACAGGCGGATGCGAGATGTGTTGGGAAACCAGGGTTTTCGCATCACTCTGGGCAGTGTGTATCCTCACGACCCCCAGATACCGTACCCCGATACCAACGCGAAGCATATTCTGAGCATGGCTCACCCGGGAGCTATCATTATCTGCCACGACAGGAGATCGTGGACTGTGCCCATGTTGCGCACTGTTCTTCCTGAGCTCAAACGGCAGGGGTATCGGATTGTTACCATCACAGATCTTGTGAAGGCGGTGTCGTCGCAAAACCAAAGGCGATGACACCTTTGAACTCTTGTGATCGATACTTTTACCTATGCATGCCTTGAGACGGGGATCATTAGAAAGTTAGGATATGGTCTAGGGTATAGATTGGTTTGTGTATCGGGACACCTTTAAAGTGTAATTTTTAATGACCCGTCTTCTTCTATGAGTTTTTGTATGTTGTATCTGGGCGATGTTAATCTGTGTCAAAGTCAGCTTTGTTGTTGACGGACAGAGAAAGTCTCCATACGTAAATCTAAGTGTGCCTGTGACGATGGAACGGCATCCTTCAACGTATCTCTTCACGATAGGGTGTGTTTGTTCTTGAAACTCAGTCTTATGAAGCAACGTATTCGCTGCATCGTCAAAATTGCTGACTGCCATTTTCATCCGATCTCCCAGCTTAGCAACCACATCATCCAAGCTCATGCCAGGCTTCATGATGGCTGCAACGGCGTTGATGACACAATCAGTCCGCAACTCCTTCTTCAGCGACAGCATATCATTCATCAAGCTCTGGAGGATGCTCACTTGTGTCCATAAATGAACGATCTCTGGACCTGACGATAACGCTCCTGTGAGTCTCTCGTCCGTTGCATATGGTACAAGGCTGCAGAGCATTCTCCCACCGACAGTGCCGATCCTCGTCTTCATGTACGGCTCGTAATCAGGTATACGACTGGCCAAACGGAGTTTCTGCTCAGTTGCGCAGCTGTTGATGAAGAATTGGATCTCATCGTATAGGAGGCTCCGTTGATCCCTCGGCGCCGTCTGACAGAATCGCGCACCGAACTCTCTAAACACGCCATTGATGGGATCGTCATCCGCTTCACTCGTGCTCATTTCGTCAATGGCCAATGCCTCACCAACCATGCGCATGGTCTGCTCCCTCCAGCGCTCTGCTCGCATAAAGTCACCCGCCAGATCGCCCTCGTTAGCATCGACAGCATCATCCCAGCAAACGAGCCACGTCGTATAGAGAGTCAATGCCTCGATCTGTCGCCTACGAGCTTGGGGATATAGTGAGCAAGCCAGGGAAGCAATGTCATCTTTTTTTCGACGGGCGATCAACGGATATGATATAGCCATGCGCTCCATCGCTCGATTGACGATTGGCGTAACATGCTCATGGTGGCGGTTGAGTTGACCTCGAGGATGGGGCCAACCCCGGAAGAAATTATGAAGATTGGGGATTTGTAGTGTTTGGCCGCGAAGGGCATCTACTATTGCGGCTTGGCTCAGACGCGAATATTTCATGAGCAAGACATTGATCAATATCAGGAGCGAAATATGTCGGATCTGAAACATGTTGAAGCCTCGAGTTACCTAGAGACACGGTCTAGGGTAGGCATAAATTACCAATTATTCATTCCATGGACATAAACCGGCAAAACGGCGCAACGGTGACCCAAACGCCCGGGTTCAATGGAATGGATGAGACTATAATATATTGCAGAACATGTATGCATTAGGATTGTGTAATACATCGACAGTGCATCGTAAGACGTTCAGTTGCTGTTGCTGCTTTTATGAGTTTCCGTATTCCACATGTGTCAAATAGATGATCTATAGCACACAAAGTTCATCAACCATTATGTGTAGCCTCGACAAATAGCAATTCTGCCCCTGCTATGGCAGCTTCGTCGGGAATAAGATGGGAGCATAAATTAGATTGGTTGCCATCCGGTAGTTTATTATTTGTCTCTCGCGAGTCGCACCCTCAACAAAGAAAGTTTGAAAGCCAGACGCGTCACATAGAAAAAAACTCAGACGCCACAACGGGAGAAGCTACCCAAAACTCAAAACCCCAACAAGCACACATGGAAGAAAAAAAGAGAGAAAAAAAGGGCAAAGATAGACAAGACAACATCAAGGGATACGTCAACTTATTGCCCAAAGTTGTATATCCCCAAGCCGTTTTTCAAGCCCCTACTCTAATAATACCAAATTACTGTTTGAGTTAGAGTAAGGCGTGTTTCCGACCCTGCAGCGGCCCCTTGTACAATTGCCGTAGTTCAAGGGAGGCTGTCCAAGTCACGGTAAAGGAATAAAAAAAAAAAAAAAAAAAAAAAAAAGCAACGAGCACCGCATGAAAATGCTTGTTGCTAATTGATGAGAAGTTTCACAATGTCTTATTCTGCTGCACACGTATTTCACTTTAACCTTGAGACCGTCTGTTGCAACGATTGAAGATCTGCAGTTTCAGCTTAACTCAAATCAGTAGCATCAAGGTCATCGCTCTAGAAACGGAAATCGGAACATGAAAAGGAAAAATTGCCGTTTATGGCGAGTGTGTAGGTAGGTAGCATGACCAAGTATCCATCTAGATACAACATCATGAAACAGATTCATCCAGCAAAAGAAAACAGGTATCCATCCCATACATAGATCCATCCGTCCATTCACATCCATCCGTCCATCCATCCAGTCCTTATTCCACCCTGGCCCTATCAAACGCCCCATTGAATCCCGTGTCGGGTCAAACACTCTCTAGCATGTGAGCATCAGACACAGACAGTCCTTTCATTCAAAGTAACCCAAACCAAACCAAACTAAAAGAGACGTGATCAAAGTGAAAAAAATATCCAATGAGTGAATAGATGCCGCTACGTGGAGCAACCAATAACTATGTACCTTTTTAGTCATGTCTGCCATTGTCCAACTGAGGACCCCCTTCTCATGGTCGTAAAACGTCTATTAAATATGTACTGCCGAATTAAGAAACCGGAGTGCCGGCGAAGCGTGCGTCTTTGGATCAAATCCACTGCGGTGTCGTAGGCTTGGCATGTGACACCTCAGGAAAGAAACTGAGGATGAGGCTCTGAACGTCGCTGAGATACTCCTCGGGGGAGAACTTGTTCAGACCTCTGGACTTCATGAATCGGTGGTCCTCCTCATCCTCCTTGGTCGTCGGCCTGGTGCTGTACTCTTCGGCGAGCTCGGTGACTTGTGCAAGCTCGTGACCAAATGGGTGTGAATCCTTGAGAGCTCGCTGCTGGAAAGATGGTGGGGGAACTGGAGCGACTGCGGGGACTGCTGGAACAGGCATTGGGGGAGCCTTCTGGGCCTGGCTGGCAGAGACGTATGAAGCTGATGACGCCCTAGTAGAAGTTGACGATGATCGTGAAAAGGTGAAGCTGGCCTTGGTCGATACTGAGTGCTCTGAGTCCCTAGACATCTGCGAGGTGGACCGTTGACGGGCAAGCGCTTCGTATGAGTTCTGCTTAGTGTGCGAAGGCGAACGCCTGGGAATTGCAGGAGCCTCGGAGATCTTTGGCAGGACAGCTGGCTTGTCCGCGACACTGAAATAGGTTGACAGATGGTTCGGCTTAGGACCCGGGCACTCTTCGACAGGAGATACATCCGGGCTCGTAGGTGGAGTGGACTCGGTAGTTGAAGGAGCCTCGGATTCTTCGCCAACGGAACGCAGAGACGACTTGCTGCGGAGAACAGCATGCGGGATATCGGGAGCGTTGTAGGAAAGCATGTTGGTCGTGTGAACAAGTTGAAGCGGAGCAGAAATCTGGTGTCGTAGAATAGGATGCTGTCTATCGCGGGCCGAGTTACTACGGTGCGGCACTTGAACTTGTTGCTCTCCCATCTCGGTCTGGCCAGCCATTTTGGCCTTTCTAGTTGTGAAAGCGCGCGAGAGCGACATGATTGAAGATTTTGGTTTCTGGGTTACGTCTTTTCTCAAATAGGTTTTTGGTTTTTGGTCGGGTTCTAAGTGAGTTTGTGGGGTGATGAGGAGTTGCTGCTAGTGAACAACGTCCTAGGATAGAAGGGATCGTGGACAGGTTCGTGCCACTGACTTGACACTAATTTTCTTTTTGAGGAAAGTTGTGCTTGGAACTATTGCTAGACAAGCGAGCAGAGGGTGTTGGTGTGAGGTGATTTCGGTTGACGTTGAATGCGTAGTGAGACAAGGAGTCCAGTCCTTTTGAGTTTATGAATGAAGTGTCCGTGTGAGATCCGACTTCTGGAGCGGAAGATCAACGTCTGGCGTGATTCGATGTGAATGTGTCGGTTCTTCGAGAAAGACAGTGATTTACGCTGACCGGCTTTGCAGTGACAACGTGAGAATGTGGTGAGTGTGTGAAGGAACGTTCAACGTCAGAAATAGGTGTATCGGTCGGTATCCGTGAGGTTGTTTGATCGATCCTGCGACGAAGGCATACAAGAAAAGAGTGAGAGTATAAATGAAGGAAGATAAAGAAGAGGTTATGGCAGAGGCAGAGATATACAGAGCTAGATCAATGCACACTGAGAAGCAAACACGATCAAGAGAGCGATGGATCGTGATACTTGATATTTTCGAGAAGAATTGAAGATACAGGCCTTTTCCGACGTATGCAATGCAAGTTTGTCGAAGGACAAAGACAAGGACAGAGGCAAAGGAGAGAAAGTCAAGCGAGCAAGCACTTGAGAATAACTAGATGGAGAGAATCGAACTGAACGGCAGGCGTGGGGACGGGGGGATGAAACAAAAGATATGGGGGACCCAAGCCCTGCTCACAACTGCCTGATTAGAGAGCTGAAGCCGAACCTACAGTACCTTACCTTCGGGCAGTGGACAGTGGCCTAGAGTGGACAGTAAGGTACTCAGCGGATGTGGGACCGGCCTTTCACTGTAAGTTTAGCGCACACCTGGCCACCAAGCGTGTGAATTGGCGGGCAGCTAAACTCAGGCTTTGACTTTTTGGCCTTTGCAACGGCCCGGCCATCCTCCCCCCTTTGGAGCTATCCCTAGACAAAGACCCATGTCCCTGCAACTAAGCCCTCGTTGGCCGACGCCCCTGGCTAGAAGAACACTTGAAGCAAAGAATCCTGGTCTCGCGTCAATGGAGCCAGCCAATCGCGTGTATTCTCTCTTCCTCTACCCCTTGTCGCTTTAGTGATCGGTCCACTGATTTAGTTTTTTTCTCTCTTGTCTGCATGGGAAACCCACGGCCAGCGCCAACAGGAAGAAGGGCGAGAAAAGACAAAAAACCAGCTGAGGTCTGTCTGCCATGTCTTGCAACTTCCATGTTATCGCCATCAGAGAGAGGTTCAGAACAATATTGGTGTACACGATCAAGCCCAAGAACGCCAATGGTGATACACGATCGATGATACACGCGTACCTACAGCACCCCAATTGTTTCTTTTTCGTCTCTTAATTTGTTACAGCTTAGAAACAAACATCTATCTTTGCTTTGTTTCTTTTGCCTTCTGCCTTGATTTCTAAGTTAGTTTAGTAGTAGACAGACCAGAACCTAATGGTGAGGCCTTTGTTTCCCAGCTAAGGTACTACCTAAAGTAGCATATGCACGTCTATGTTGGCTTCACACCAACATGGAGCTCCTTGCTGGGCCATTCACCATCAATCTTGACCCTCCATCCTCAACATATCCCACCATACATGGTGGCGACATGACCCGCGCGCTACCAGCAAAGCCAGAGCAAAGCAAGGAGGACCCATTTGAGTGATGAACTGGGCCGACATGGAAAAATTCTATTCTATCAATCGGGTTACACCGATCGCCAGGGGATGGATGCAAGCACTCAACTGCAGACTGCAGTGCAGTGCAGACGCCCAATTCTTCTTTGACAGCTTGGCTGACTGGATGCAGATTGCAGAATATGCGTTCGTATGTGATGTGTTGTTACTGCATGACCAGCTCACACACAGCTAAGTCGAAGATCATCACCAGGAACTGACTAAATGGGCTGAATTGTCCATCAGCAGTCGAAAGCCACACCGTCCACGTCTCGTCTCAGTCAATTGACAAAAAGGACCTTCACACAGTAACTGAGTCGTGGGCGTGCCCGGCCATGGCCTTTCGGAAATGACCAGAGCTTCCTCAGGCACATCAAGGAACAAGCCTTCAGACTCTGGTTGACCATTTCCCCTCAATCAACTCGTTTCTAAGCCTCAAGAAGTCTTTGATTGGGTCAACGGCTTCAGCACCATTACCGTTTTCTCCTGTTTCAGGCCCATGTGCCTACGCAAGCGGATCCAACTAGAGCCCCGAACTGTGATGTGATGGCGTCTACGGAGTACCTAACGTACGAGACAGGCAGAAAACCAGCATGACCCTCCTAGCCCTCCCTGTCTTCCTGCTCAATGCCGTGTGTTTTGGGGGCTGGTAGATCCTCCGCTTTCGATAAACGAAATGTTGAACATGGCATGGTCACAGCTTTTGTCTTCTCCACTCTACCTAGTACCTGTGAGAGGATGACCATACAAGGCACCTCGAATACGTAAATTGCTGCATCATGAGAAATTCCATGGATATATGATATTGAGTATTTAAATGTCTGTCATCAGAAACCTCTCTTTTGGTGTAATACACATCCCCTAACTGCCTCAGTACGGAGTATATTCTGCACTGACATGATCCGCTCTTCAACTGACTCCTCAGGTAGCTACTATATCTATGGAACCCAGCGCACAGAGGTCTCATTTCGCAATGTCCACCATCATCACGTTCGTCTTGTCTTGGACTGTCTGAGAATAGTCCTTGACAATGCGTTCGCGCGACTCAGTGCTACCGCCCTATTTTCAGCGCCTGTGACGTGTGAACGTCTGTTTTCAGACAACCCACACAAAGATGACTGCATGGTTCGTGAGCCATCTCAGACCGTCCAAGAGGACCCTTAATATTCCCTTTCCACCAGCTATCTTATCATGCTCACATATTGTTTCTATGCTCATATCGTTCCGCCGCTCACTCAAAAAAGAACCAAGATTGTTTGAAGATCAGATCCAACTTTTCCATTCCATTCCTGTTCAGAAACATCCTCTATCTAAGGTAGTCGATTTGTAACCCCTCCAATATCCATCCCGCTGTGAAACAGTTCCTGTGCGCCAGTGTGCTTCATTCATGTAGAGTACTCTTTTTCTCGGGAGTCGCTCTCTAGAGCGAGCAAGACATGATCTTCGCTACAGCGGAACCGACCATTGTCAATGCTCTCTAGGGGTCGCCACGCCATTGTCATCTGAGACAATGATCTCATCCAACCTCAACCTAGGCGGCAGATCTGCCCAATATCTTGATTCGAAACGTTTTCAATAAACAAGAGATTCGTCTAGTTCTCATCCATCGAATCATCATCGTCCTGCTTATCATCGTCCTCATCGTCATCGTCAGAGCTGTCATCGTTGTTAACACCCACGAGGCGATCTTCACCCTTCCCGCGCTGCTCGGGCACCCGCTGAGCAAAGGCCTTGCGCACCGACGCGTTGGTGCTGGTGTCCCATACATGCATTGTTCCCTTGCTGCCGGCGACGGCGAGGCGGAAGGCAACCTCCGGGTCAGGCGCGAACGTGGTGGAGAAGACCTTTCCGACGTCGAGGTTGCGCGAAACCACCACCGAGGGCCCTGTGGACTGGATGTTCCACAGCTTGACCGTCTTGTCGGTCGAGCCGGTCACCATGTAACCAGGGACCACGGGGTTGATGTCGAAGGAAGAAACAGACTCGTCGTGAGCCTGGAGCGTCCAGACAGCCTTGGTGCCCGTAGGGTCGGACGGCGCATTGCGGACGTCATGGTAGTGGATGACACCGTTCTCCGTGGACACGAAGAAGAAGTTCGGGTCGTGAGGATCCCACCGCACATTCTCGACGTCGCTCTCAACGCCCCATCGGGGAGGCTTAGCATCTGGCGCACGCATATCGGCGGCCACAACAGTTCGGTCGTAAGAACCGCTAAGCAGCACGGTGGGCTCATTCGCGTGCCACACAAGTGAGCACACCTTGTCGGTGTGATAAGTGTACGACTTGGCGCACTTTGTCGTGTTGAGATCCCACAGCTTGACCGTCTTGTCGGCAGAGGCTGAAGCCATCAGATTGCGATGCTTGCGGTTCGCAGCCAACGACAGGACAGCGTCAACGTGGTATTCATCGTTGGACTTCTTAGACTTCTTCTTCTTCTTTTTTGACTTCTTCTCCTCCTCGTTGCCTCCCTGGCCGAGGATTGCATTGGGGTACATGCAGTCGATGGTGTCCAGATCCCACACCTCGATATCGGGGTCCATTGTGCCGACGGCGACGAAGTTACCTGCCGAGTCCTTCTGTACGCCGGCCTTGTTCACGGGCATGTCGATCCACTCGACACACAGAGGGATGGCTGGGAGCATGATGTCGTGGTGGACGTAAAGGTTGTCAGCCTCATCCTCGTAAACGAAAACCTCGAGGTGCGCCATCTCGTCTTCCACCTTGGCAGCCACAATAAGATTGTCGGTCGCAAGAATCTGGAGCTCTTCCCGGTCCTCATCCTCCTGTTCCTTGTCGGCATCAATTGTGATGTAGGGGTCGTCCTTATTCGACTCGTAGTATGCCAGCGACTTGATATTACCAAACATGCCCATGCCCTCGCCGTTTCCAGGCACATCCTCGTCGTCATCGTTGTCGTAGTTTTCCAAATCATATTCTTTTAGGTCATCATCATTAAGGTTGATCCTGAGGACTTCAGTCAGTCTCTGTTCTCCCTTCTCAGATATTTGTTATATACGTACTCCGTCTTCTCAGCCGGTTTGTCTTCATCGATCTTCATCTCCGAGTCCTCTTCATCGTCCGCGGTCTTGTTGGCCTTTGTGCCCTTCTGCACAGCTTCAGCTTCCTCAAGATCCTCTTGGGCGTCGTCCAGTTGGAGCTTGGCAAGCTCCGCTATCCGCTCAAACTCTGCCTCATCCAGGGTATACTTCTGAGGGAAAGGCGCAGCGAAGCCCCTAGGGACCCACTGTGCGGCTGTAATCATGGAAGACATGGTGATTGTCTGGGTATATTAAAATGGTGTTGTGAAAGCCCAGCTTGCATCGGTAGGTGGGCGCCCAGATAAATTTCTCCCAAAATTTCTAGTGGGGTTTATCGATAAGAGGCAAATCCATTAAGGGACCTCCGCTACCTAGCGTTAGGTGACAGGGGTCCAGAAGGTAGTGGAGGGGAGGATTCAGGTCAGTGATATAAGCTCAAGGAACTCTTTAACAAGATCGTTCTGGCATCCAGACTCACGGCATGAAGTTGCCTTGCTCTAGGAACTTGTCTTGAGAGTGCAAGAAACCAACACATATTAGTATCGATATGGCTCGTCAAGATGTTTTCACAAGGCTGCTACTAAGTTATTAACCTTTATATCATGTATGATATTAAGAACTAAGCAAATGAGAACTATGTTATGATTTATCAAGACATTACCATGAGCCTAAAATGACTTGCTCTATGAGCTACAAGTAACCAAGCTTACCTAGGTTAGAATAATAGAAACTCATCCAAGGCGCCGATTAAAACCCCCTACCGCGTCTCTTTATGACAGGCTTTTTGACTGCACCTTGTGTTACAAACTTCTTACCGTCTGCCCCTATCTTCTTGCTCTTCTTTTGAGTCCGATCTTCTTCCATCTGTTTCCTTTCTTCGTCCTTCCGCTTGTCATCAGCCATCTTGGCCTCAATCTCCATCTTTCGGTTGAATTCTGTTTCAGTGATTCGTTTATCTCGAACCGAATAACCCTTTTCCTTGACCGAGTAGAAGACACCACCGAGATCTGCAAGCCAGTGGGGGTCCACGGCTGTCACTGTCGAAACATAGACCTTGGAAGTGAGAATCAACTCGTGATAAACGATGTAATCCGGTGGGTGTCCTGCATATAACGCGCTTGTTGGGTGCAGCTGTACACCGAGGTTGGTGCGCAGGTTGATATATTCGCCTGAACCTTTGTATTTAGCTGCTTGGTGGTAGTATCCCGAGCAAATGCACTTGCGGACAATGTCCCAGTCCATTCCACAGCTTGTCAGTTCCATCTTTTGCATACGGACAATATCCAAAAGCTGTTCACGAATTTCCTTGGCTCGCCTCAAAGATTTCGGGTGCAAAAAGTGCTTAATACACCAACCGTCGGAGTAACCGTTGGCCTTCCAGTTTGTGTAAACCTGGAGGTATGTCAAATGGTCTGACTCATGCACCCAGAATTTCTCGCGGGCAGCATCGGCTTCTTCTTGTCTCTCCTTTGGTCGGTAAAAAACGTTTGGCACGGATAGCATAGAAACAATGGTAATCATCTCTTCACTGCAGCCGTATTCTTCCGCTGTAATGAGAAGCTTGGCCAGCGAAGGGTCCATGGGGAAAGCACTCATTTTCCTTCCAAGATCCGTGAGCTCACCGAGATTGTCAAGTGCACCTAGAGCCCACAGGTCGAACATTGACGTTGTAATGGTGTCTTGCGGAGGAGGGTCCATAAAGTCAAAGTCCAAAAGGTCCTTGACGCCGAGAGATTTCAACATCAGGACAGTGTTAGCAAGATTCGTGCGCTGGATTTCAGGAATAGTCTGTAAGTACAGATCTTCCTTGAACTCCTTTTCCGAGTACAGTCGAAAGGCCTTTCCAGGTCCGGTTCGACCGGCTCGTCCTGAACGTTGCGAAGCGTTGGCCTGCGAGATGGGCGTGATCTGAAGCGTGTCCATGCCGATTTTCGGATTGTAGACTTTCATCTTGGAGTAACCAGCATCCACGACATATTTAATACCATCAACCGTCAGGCTGGTTTCAGCAATATTGGTGGCAACAATGCATTTTCGGACACCAGGGGCAGCCTTGTCGAAAATCTTTGCTTGCAGATCTGCAGGCATTTGACTGTATATAGGTAAGATACTCAGCTTTGGGGGGTCGTTGAGGGCATCAAGTCGTTTTTGGATAAGCTCGCAAGTGATCTCGATGTCTTCTTGGCCTGTCATGAATACCAGAATATCGCCAGGGCCCATTGAAACATGGATTGACAACACTTGGTGCACTGCCTGGTCCACATAATCCTCGACGGGAGACCGATGGAACATGACGTCGACTGGGAAAGTTCGTCCAGGAATGATGAACTCGGGTGCACCGCCAAAGAAGTCCGAGAAGCGTTTCGAGTTCATGGTGGCCGAAGTGACGATAAGCTTCAGGTCGCGACGCCTCTGTAATATCTTCTTGAACAAACCCATCAGGATATCAGTGTTCAGGGCACGCTCGTGGGCCTCGTCCATGATGACACATGAATATCGATCTAGATCAGGCTCGTTGAGGGATTCTCGCAAGAGAACACCATCAGTCATGTATTTGATGACTGTCTCTTTGCTGGTGCAGTCTTCAAAGCGAATCGCATAACCGACTGTGCTTCCTAATTCAACCTCCATCTCTTCAGCAACACGCTTGGCTACACTCATTGCAGCCACGCGTCGCGGTTGTGTACATCCAATCATGCCGGTCTTTCCATATCCATCCTCTTGGAGGAACTGTGTCAGCTGTGTCGTCTTGCCAGAACCTGTCTCACCAACACAGATGACAACTTGGTTTTCTCTAATGACACTGAGGAGATCTTCACGAACTGCAAACGCGGGCAGATACTCCCGTTGCTCCCGTAGGGTCTTGCTCTGGCTGAAGTTACTCGCGCCATCGGCCTTCTTCATATGTGCGCTGAATTTATTACCCTTGCGCTCACTCGGTTCGGCGTTATCCTCAGCAGGTACTGGTAGCGCAGAATCACCGTCTTCCTCTTTAGCACCCATGATATTTCCAAGGGTCGTTCCGGTCATGCTTGTGGCCTCCTTGGCCTGCCGTTGACGTTCTCTCTGCTGCCTTGCTTCCTTCACCACCTTGCTACCCTTGCGACTGAAAACCGCCATATGACTCTGAGGGTCTTTGACGGCTGGAATTGGCTCTAGTTGCTTTGTGAAAATAGTCCGTCCGTCCAAAAAGGGCGGCCGTAGATCGTGTACCAGAAGATGAACTCTAATCGACTCGTCATCGTCAACAAAGTCGGATGCCATATCCCGTCTTTGCGCAACGCCTGATTGCAGCATTCGGTTTGTTTCCCAAGCGTCATTCTCCCGGTTCCTCTGGTCTCGTCGCGCATCAAAACGACTAGTCATCTTTTCGTGTCGGGCGGTTTCCTGTTGCTGTCCCTCCCAAGTGTCGTAGGAGGCGAAAGGGTTATGGGCTTCATCTCCAAAACTGTGGCCACCGAACTCATCACCTCCGTACCAGTCTCGGTCTAACGCCTTCGAATCCTCCTCGGTCGGTCCTATATTTCGGGGTGGTGGTGTGGAAGCATAACGCGATTGTGCCCTGTGGGGAGTTGAGGTGCGCGAATCATTCTGAAACCTTTGTCGAGGTGTATCAAGTCGTCTCCTCTTTGGATTTGGGTTATATCCATCGTACTCTCGATCCTCCGCCATTGTGTTGACTTGTAAGTTATCTGTCGATGCTTGGACTTTTTGTTGCGACGGAAACCTAGGTAGGCTCAGATAAGCAGATAATGATCACGTGGATGCTGCTATTTGAATGTACGTTAGGGAAGTAAGGTAGAATAACCTGGTAATTAAAATGCACGAAATCTGACAAAGAATTTAAAAATACCATATATTTGTCTAAGCAATCCTTTAGTGTAGCTTTAAATGTATCATCCCTTAGAAACCGAGGGTGCTCACTCTAGGTACCCAAAGGGCTGCAACTAATTAAATATCTAATATCTAAGATATATTAGATAACTAGAACACCAGGCTAATAAGATATAAGTACTTCTGATTATATAGCTTACAGATTATAACTTTTATTCTTACTAATATACTACCTAATAGCTAGTATATATAGCGGAATGATTAGTAGCTAATCAAAACCGGAGTCTTTTCCACAAAAATAACATCAGTTAAGCACCATCGGTTTCTAAGGGATAGGTAGGATAGGATATTTCGGGTCTTGTGAATGTCAATACTTAGACAATCAAGGCATGGCAACATGTGAGGCTCATCTTGATGAAACCTCATTCTGTCCACGCTCTGATTGAATATACGAGTACGTGATGTTGCGACATTCCTTCCTGGAAACACAGGTTATAGAGGAACAGACGGTTTCAAGTATTGGACTTTTATCATGATTTTGTTACTAACACAGGCTTTGCGTAATATCTCGTCACTTCCAATTCTCAACGGGTAACAACAAAGTCTTTCTCGTCGTCGATAATTTGCCGGTCTTCCTGGGAGACTCTAACCACGCGAGCAGATCTGGGGCCATTGTCTACATCCTTGAAGAATTTGGATAGGATTTCTTCACTGGCCTGAGCCTCGCCCTCGACCTATGAAAGCTCTATATTAGCCAATGTCAACTTGCTGGGGGCTTATATGCACTTTTTCATCCTTCGTGTTTCGACACCATCCCGTCACTCCATACTCTTGGGCCTTCTTCTGAGTAAAATACCTGCTATGCATTAGATGTGATGTTTCGGGATTTGTTATCTTGGAGAACCATACCGGAAACCAACACCTGGATGACGTCAGTTCGAGAGAATACTGCATAGGGAGTATGATAGAAATAGACATACCTTGGACACGTCCCTCAACGGCAAAATAGACCTTTCAAAAGGTTAGCTCTGGCTTTGTAATTATTGTGGAAGATGGCTCACTCGTTTCGACATATTGGCAAGTCCCAGTTTAATAGGTGAAATATACCAAGGTTATTGTAGAATAAAAGATAAGCTTCAAACTTGGGAAGGGTTGCAGAAGAGCTAGAGCTTCTTAGCAATCGGTAATAAATATGGAAACACGATGATTTTCATCGCCTGCGAGATATGATATAACTTTTATGTCAACTGCTTTATATGTTGGGAGTAATACCTAGGTGGCTTACAAGGTGGAAGGAAGGTGCATGGGTGCTGAGTTTAGGTTGTCGTTGATAAGATAAGCTCTGGACATACACTGATGTCACTTATCAACTTCGTGTGTTTCCACCAACTGAACCAACATCTTCATTCCTTGTTTACGACGCGAAGATATCATTTTTTACAGGGCCCGCACGCAGACACATCGAAATATTTATGGAAGCCCACTCCTCGGAACCGGCTACAGAGCCAGTCCGATTCCGCACTGGCAAAAAACGAAAGGCCTATCGCCAACGCGTTCTGGAAGATGACGCCTCTGTCGCAGAAACAATACAATCACATCCTACTGTGTCTGCATCAGAACCCAATCCTGAACCCGCCCGAAAGGCTTCACAAGATCGCGTCCAAGATGAAGAAGAATCTGTTGCTGCTGCGCTCAAGTTGCGCAATGTGCGAAGAGCCCGACTTGGAGGTGTCGCATTTCGAAACACAAACCGTCCAGACGACGATATGAACAACGAGCGTGCTCTTGTTCCACACGACGCAGATGATACTTCGAATAACGAATCCACGATGAAAGGAGTTGCAGATAGATTTACTCACCAGACGGGCAGACTTACAGATCTTAATGACAAGCATATGTACGTTGAGGACCACCGTCTTCGTCCTTCTTCCTCGCCATGCAATAACTAATCATTCAAGGATGGATTACATAGAATCCCGATTATATAATCGCGCGGGCGGAAATACCTCACAGAACACTTTATCAGCGTCTGCATCAGACCCGGCTCGGCAACCTGGTGTAATAACAACAACAAACCACGAGAGTGGACGGGCGGTAATGCAGGGTCAGTTGATGGAGATCAGCCTCGAAGACCACTCTGCTCGAAGTGAGAACGCTGTTCAGGCAGACAGTACTACGAACGGCGGACCAAGAGCCAAGAAGCCTAGACTTAGAAGGGATGGCACGCCATGGCGTCCGCGAAACCGTCGAGATAGTGACGCCCTCAAACGAGATCAGATCGTTGACGAGATCCTTCATGAAACAAGACGTATGTCCCTGATGTTCTTGTTCCTCAAATTAGCTACTAAATCATGTTTTCTAGTCGACTTATACGAACCGACTCCAGGACAAAACAGCCACACTGCAGTTGCCGATCAGGATGGTGCCGCTGATGCGCGGCTCGCCGAAGAGTTCCGGCAGCAATTCCTTGAGGATGTAGCAGAACGACAGCTTCGCAAAAAGAAGGCAGCGAACCAAACAACGCGCGCCGGTACCGAGGAAGTACTCAAGGGCCCCAAACTCGGTGGCAGCCGTAACGCTAGAGCTCAGATGAGAGATCTCTTGTTGAAGAAAGAGAAGGAAGGAAAGAAGTAGTATGGACCGTCGAGTTATGTATGGCCTCTTTTCATCTGTGGCGTTGGATGGCTCTGATTTTGCAGCTCTTTTGTACTAGGTAGTTAAGCATTCACACACATCACCTTCTTGTGATCACAAAGATAATCAATTATAAACGACGCCTTAATCTTGTAGGTGTAACCATAACAATTCCGTTGAACACTTGCACTCATATTCATATTGACTACTTAGTCTGTAACGATCGATAGTAATGGGGGC
The DNA here is from genome assembly GCF_013396075.1 of Fusarium subglutinans. NCBI lineage: Eukaryota > Fungi > Ascomycota > Sordariomycetes > Hypocreales > Nectriaceae > Fusarium > Fusarium subglutinans. Next base: position 26,994 of record NW_023502172.1, read on the forward strand.
ATTTTGATCCAACGATCTGAGCATGTGAAATAAATAGTCCTAGAAAGAAAACCTCAATAATAAGCTCCCGACATCCAATTCTGTGTAGTCGCAAGAAGACAGCCAATGAAATAAGAAAAAAGCACTTAGCAAAAACTCCTTTACCCAATTCCCATATATAGCAATTTTCCCAAGTGTTCAGGGCAAGGCCCAACATTGAAATGAATGAACCTTCAGTCGCTTGGCACAATGGGTATCGATCCCGTGCCGTAATTCGCCTTCCGTCTTGCTCATGTGCAAGATCATTTGACTTCCGTCATATGCCAGAACGCCAAACCCAATGTAATGTTAACCGTCAGAGAACCCCATGCGTGAAATCTTGACCGATGTAATGGAATGTGAGTTCCGGAAAACCCTTTATCTAATGTCGAGCTGGAAAGGCTTGAACCGCCCGCCAATTGTAGCACAGCGGGGACACTTCCTTCTTGCTCCATGCTCTGTCATGAGAACCTCTACACAAGTTGGGCACAGGCCACAGATGCATTCGGTACATGCATACGAATCCTTTAGTAGAGAGAATCCCTGACAGGCAGCGCAGTATATCTGAATATTCTGGGCCGAATATGTTGGTGACGAATCAGAAAGCCCCCGAGTTCCCATGTGAAAGTTGTCGCCGCTTTCACCACTCTCTACGGACGGAAATGGCTCTACAGCATCCTGACCATATGATGGAGGCGTGAGTGCCTGCTGGAGAGGCGAAGCTTGATAACTGGCCGGCTGGAACTGAGGCTGGTGGGAAAAGGGCGGTAGCGATGATCTATGCATTGAAACAGGAGACTGAGGGACCTGAGAGCCTGTTAGTCAATTCAACAGTGCAAAGATGAATACCATCAGTAGGTGCACATACAGGAGTACGGTCTTCGTCAATATCGCCGGCAGCAGAAGCGGCTTGATCAGCTGCATCGATGAGATCTTCCCACCGCTTCCCGAAGTCTGCGGATGGTTCTGCTGACAAAGCCTTCCGATCATTACCTGGTCTATATCGTTCTTCATTCTGAATTCGGCGTAGCCAATCAGTTGCAGAACCTTTAGAGTTTTTCTTTTTGTGGTGAGGCTCTCTTCCTCGCTTTGTAACAGACTGCTTGCGAGGCCGATTATGTCCCATAGAACGCTGAAGAGGTGGGAGTGTTGAGGATCTTCCAGGTGGAGAGTTTGCCAGGATGGAAGGGAGAAAGTCGCGCTGTCTATTAGATTTGGCGGATGAATAAGGATCGCTAGTAATATCATGATTGGAAAGATTGAGAGGCGGCAGTTCGATGGATGTCCGTGGCCTACGTCGAACATCCATGTCTGAATAATATTCCTACGCATCATTAGCCCTGGATGGCGATGATTTGAATTCTTTTAAGGGCATTTCACTCACACCGTCCAAATCCATGTCGCGTTCACTCTTGACGCCATGAAGTTCGGCTAGGGCAGCAGCGGCACTGGCTGTGCCAAGCATTGGGCCAGAAACCGGCCCGCCATTACTGAAATCATCTAGAAGGCGCGGAGTGCCTGGATTACTCGATTCATCGCGACGATAGTTGTGTCGCTCGTGAAAGCCTTGAAGGTCGTCAATGGGCGGGGGCAGGCTGAAGTGAGAGTGGGACAAACCCTGAGCATTTGGAGCTGAGGTCTGATCTAAAGGGCGTCGCTCCGATGGTGGAGTGTTAATCATTAACAAGAAGCTCTCTTCTGTAGCTGGAAGCTTCGAGATGTAGTGCTCGGGGTGTGCGCGGCGGATATGCTCCTGCATGGAACGATATCTTTTTTCCTGCAATTGGACATTTAGAATCGAATGGGTACCGTTGCATGGTGTTACGGGAACGTGCTTCCTCAGTTGGGGAACAAGTGCGGTAGGTGGTAAGACATGACGATGTAAGGTGGGTGGGTGCAGCAACGGTGATTCAAACCAGCTGCAGGGCAGGACAGGGCAGAACAGCTAACGAAAGCAATACCCAAGGACTTACACCAATGCATCTCTTGCGACAGCTGGAGCCATCCTGGTTGCGAAGAGGGCAGACTACCTCATTGTTGGAGTCTGTAATAGAGAAAGACGACGTCAAAGATGATCGAGGCGGCATCTTGACCCCACCAGACGTGATGGCTTGCTGGCGGGGGGTACTATAGCGATAAGAGACTGAGAAGCGAGATAAGAGATGATAGCGATGAAGCTCAGCTTTCAACGAGAAGATCAATTGGTGACAATGAAGCTATGCAAAAACCGTAACATTTCAAAGTGCAGCTCATGGACAACGGGATGAGCTGCCTTTGAGCATGGACAAGCTTTGCTACAGGAACCGTTTCGAAATTGGGCCAATTATGCGACAGTGGTTGCGTACACGATTAGGCCGTCGATTGAGGCGCTGATGGAGGGAGTTACTGGGAGAGCGATGAATCAATCCAATCTCTCAGAGGGTGAAGAATATCAATAACCGTATGTTGAAGAATCTAAGTTGGATGAGGCGCGAACAGAAATATTCGATCGAGAAGGTCGCTTCTTTCGAGAAAAGGTGGGTTGCAAAGAAGGATGTATGGAGGGAAGGAGGGTGAGTGGGAGGAAGAAAGTAGAGGTAGGTAGGTGCAGGTAAGTAAAGATGACAGGAGCTTGGGAGGTCGAAAAAAAGAAGAGACGGAAGAAGATGGGAGGCAAAGACGCCTTTTGGGTAAGGCGTGTGAGTGAGTAATAAGAGCAACAACGCAATAGCGAAGAAGGTACGGCCAGAGAGAGGCAAGAGGAGGGTGTGAGTCGTTGAGTGTGTGGTGTGCGGTGCTGCCGAGGGAAGCTGAGCTCGAAGATCTGGATGAGAGCTTTGGCCGACCTTGGTCCTAGGTACTAAGGTAAGTACTAAGGTAAGGTAGGTATTGAATGTGCTTTGTTCACATATCACCAGCACCAGCATCCAGGTATTTGCGACAACTGCAAAAAGAAGCTCACAAAAAGGTAAGTGCAAGGAAAATATCAGAGGGCATGAAAAAATTACCAATAACTACCTTAGGTACCTAAAGGCTTAAAAAAAAACTCTGGCGGTAGAGGGCGTGTGGGCAACAGAATCAAGGCCAGTAGCGAAAGATTCCGCGCGCAAACAAGACTCTCTGTCTGGTCTAATGTCCATTCATTGCTCACTTGACAAGGGACCACAGCCTGAGCTCTGGGCTCCTCCTCCGACTGCCATGCCATTGCTTGCAAAGCCATGCCTTGCCTTGCGCTTCGCCTCCACTGTTAGAGATCTCAGCTGCCTCGAACGACTTGATCTCCGGGGCCAATAGTATTGACGCACAGTTCCGGGGTGCGGCTACAAGCAGCTATCTAACAGTCTGCTAGGCCTATCAGAGAAACAACGAAGAAAACCTTCTCCAGCTTCCATTCCATCCTTCTATGAGCTCTGTATGGCCGCAGTAAGACATGGTACATAGAGAGGTTCTGTGGCTCATTGAGCAAGCTGGCGAAGCTTCGATCTTGCAGATTCTCAAACTCTGCATCGACACAGTCATTCCCAAAAAAAGATTCTCCAAGCGTCTGTAACATCCAGTAGCGAAGCACAGCTTCCAAGCACAGAAGCATCAGCAGCTCACCAGAACATGGCCCAAGCGCTGCGCGAACAAATCAACTGGCTACCATTGCAATGACTCGAGAGGGGCTACAGGGGTGAAGGCAGTGAGAAGAGGGGGGTGGCCGGCGTGAAGCTCTTCTCTGGACGGATGGAGGTCAAGGGCCAGGCCATTGACCCAAAGAATGCCGCCTGTAAAAGGTGCAGAAGCTCCCTAGAACGTGCAGGGGAAGCTCCAATAGTGGAACTGGTCCCTGTGCTCAGGTTTGTTGAAGATCTTTTCTTTTTACTGATATGGTAGGTAGTGCTGATAAAGTTGTTAGATTATGGCATGAATGCATACATACAGAGGTTCCCACCTCTCTGCAACACGCCCTCCTCATCATTACTAATCATATTCTCTGTCTTGAGCTTCTTGTTGTTTTTATCGGCATTCAGCAATTAACCGACTGGAACAGATCCAAATCAATGTCGCAAGAAATAGGCCGGCGTCTGAAGGGTTGGCCATGTCAAACATGACCAGGGTCGGCGGGGCCGAAGCCCATGGCCAACTGCCACTCACATATACCGTTCCTAAGCCAACTCCGGACGTGGTTATCACATGTACATGATAGGTACCTGTGCATGACTCTCGCCACGGCTATGGCCACGGGACCTCGACTACACAGAACGTTCGGTCGTCACTACCAGCTGCAGCTCAAGCCTTCACCTACGCCAGCTACTAATCCAGAGCTAGAACCGCGAATGTTGATGTGGCGTTTGAGATTCGGCGATACGCAGGCATGGACGTCAACAGAGTCAGCATCGGAGTCGTCGACGCCAACCAAAATTTCAAACCTCGCTTTGGCTTCAGGGGTATCCCTTCTACGCTTCAAGGAGCATATTGTCTTTTCAAGAACAGTTGGTAACTGACAAAATGAAGTTGAGAATGCAGGCTGCAAAGGACCCAATGGTATACGAACAATTGAGAGCCGACCCTTGACTCAGCTTCAGAAGCGATGGAGAATTAAACGCCTGCAAGCCCTGTCACCACGCTCCCGGGTCCTTTGAGACGGTGACATCACCAGCCAGGGGATACCGCCTCTCGCCCTACAGCACGGAACCGGCGGGCGTGCGCAGCCAGTCCGTTAAAGGGTCTTCCACCTCGACCGAATTGCTCGACTCAGAGTAACGCACGCTATGCCATTCACATCTACTTGGAAGGCGGTGAATTCTGATGTGTGAAACACCCAAGCTTTGTCACAAGGCCGCGAAAACGGAGGAAGGGGCAGGCTGTTGGTTTTCATCTGCAGGGTCAACTGAAAGTGCATGAACAGACTCGAAATATGCCTACTCCGAAGCAAGTAGGCGTCGCGAGGGCTCGATACGATAGCTCATACAACCAACCAGCGTTGCAGAACTTGAGGTCGATAAGTCCGGTTCTATTTTCCAGACCCTGTGAAGGCGGTGACCCCGCGCCATAACAGCACCGCGACTTTTACCAGCAGCAATCGTTAACAGAACCGCGAAATGTGCATTTACACTGATCGAATACAGAAAAAGACTTAGTCCATGCGTTTGAACCTAATAACAGCAGTTGCTTGGATGGGGGAACTGAATTGATATCTCACACCACAGTTTCCAAGTCGACAGCTCCGTGGCTATGGGACAGGTCGAGAGCTGGTAGCTCTAGCTCTGTCTAGGGGTGAGCATATCCATGTGGGGGCCGACCTCTGAAGCGGAACCATCATGTCGCTGCTCTTTTACATACTAACTTAGTAGGTAGCTGTTCAACCTACAAGAGCAATTGAGCTTTCAAACATGTGCTACAAGCGGTAACACAAAGATCCAAGGCACACCGGGTACTTTGACCATAGCACTGAAATCTTCTTTGCAGCACACGGCCTACTCTTTACTCAGGTCAGCCCCAAAACACGAGCTGTGACGATCAAGTGCTCTAAACAATACATTCCTTGTTCGGTTGCAACCCTTGTGTGTAAGCTTGGTCAGGTCAAGTTGGTCCCATGACTGTCAAAAAGAGCAACAACCTTGGAACAGGTATATATATCCATGTCAACAGAGTCAAGAAAAGACTCGAGGAAGCTTGCGCTTATCTGGACAAATATAATTACCGCGGTAGCCACAGCCTGTTCCTGGCTCTACCAGTATGCGAACTAGTTTGGCCGATGTTTACGGTTTACTGACCTTGTTGTGTGTCTGAGCCATACACTCAGGTCTTAACACTTCAAAGTTTACCAACATCGAGTCTCGACAACAAAGGACACCTTCACCTTGCTTACCGTTGTTCAATTAACTTTGTCCCGATTATCGAGGCTTCGCCAGTAGCATCGCCAGTACCATATCTAGTTGATTTGGAATAGAAACACTTTCTCAGACACGGTTTCTTACTCCACTTGAGCGATCACACTGTGATAGCTGAGAATATTCAAGTCGCAGTGGACGGTTTCATCATGCCATACAACTCGCTCGATGTCATAAGATGGTACCAGAGAACAAGGATAACTGGGTGACGAAAATTAACAACAGAATAGACAATATCGTACCTGCAAATTCGGTAACCATGACTGTTTCCGAGACAGCCTTGAACTCAAGGTGATAATTCTTAACACTCTCCCAGTCTTTCCGATGGCGAAGCCAGATGACGATCAATGACTTGGGAGTAGCATTGTGGAAGTAAAGTAGACGCTCATAGTCCAACTCTGGAATTTGCGGACATCTAGACCTTAAATTTCTCGACAGCTCATTTGCTATGTCATTCTGGTTAAAATATCTATAGTGTCGTTTGGGATACCGAACCACTCCTACATACACGATGGTATCATGGATTCACATCTGCCAAACAAATCTAAGCAACAACAAGAATAACTTATTTGCTGGGCCAATCCTTCAGCGTCACGAGAGTCACTTAGCGCTCATCTACAGGTCGAATCGTTTGGATTTGTTCGGTGGAGCTGGGTGTAAGCTGTTGAGAAGCCTAGGCGGCAACAGCCTTGTGCTTCGAGACATCGCGTCGCATAGAATCGCAGTGGTTATGAAGAAAAATGCTAAGCAATATAATTCATGTTTGATGTTAAGGTAAGTTTCGGTCTCTAAGCCAGGATCCGGAGACTCGACCTAGGGTATCTTTTGTTCATGCTATCACATCTCAACACCTCCCCAACCGCCCAGCTCGGGCTGTATCTGTCGTAAATTCCAATCCAACATATATGCATGGCCTTTCCCTTCCCTTAGGACGCAAAAATCAAACCCACATGACGACCAGAGATCTCAATGCTTAGTTTAGCTCCGGTGCTGGCTTCCGACATAGAGCAGTTCAGCTTCTACGCTTTTATGTCGCCTACTTGAGCTGCTTAAGGATTTCCGTCAAGAAATCCTCAAAGCTCAAGGTGATATAGCCGTCGCGATCGTCGTCATACTTCTTGAACACGTCTGTCATGCGTTTCAGGGAGATACAGCTTTGAACAAAGAGATCGAAGCTCATGACTCCCTCATTCCTCTTATCATAGGTGTTGAAGAGTAACTCAACAAACTGAGGGCTTAGTCGGTATCGGAAGGCGACAAGTGCGTTGTTGAACTCGGATAGAGAGATGTTGCCGCTGCGGTCGGCGTCGAATCGGTCAAATAGAGTCCTCCATGAAGCCAAGAAGGACCATAGCCCGCAGAACTCCTCAAAACCAATGGTGCCACTTCGATCGGAGTCAAACATTCGAATCATCATGCGGACAGTATGAGGATCGAAGGCGGTCCAGTCTCCGTTGACAAGGGCGGCAGAAAGTTCCCTCTCGGAAAGGTGGCCGGTGCCTAACCGGGGAGTAGTCAGCAACTGCTAAGGGCGTGGCCGATGTGATGTATTCTTGAATCGGAGGAACCTACCATCTTTGTCTACAGCGCGGAAAAGGGGCAAAAGTGAAGGGTCCGAACCACTGCCATCAATACCAGGCGAGGGAGGAGGCCGTGAGTTGGGAGCTGGGCGGTTATGAGCCTGTGGCCTAGCACCACCAGGGTTTGGAGGCGGCGACATATGGCCGTAAGCACCCTGGCCTAGGGAATGGGATCGCGCATCTCGTTGAGCAGGTAGAGGCTTGTCGTATCGAGGCTGTTGGTGGTGATACTGCTGTTGAGGGGCATATTGCTGTTGCTGCTGCCCGTGGTGCTGTTGAGGAGGGGGGTGCTGCTGCGGGGCAGGTGTCCTTGACTGTCCTGGTTTCTGAAGGGCGCAGTGTCAGTTTGAGCTTTTCGACGTTGTGATAACGTTAGCGGTGCGTGCATTTCAAACATACAGGCTCTGGCTCAGCGAATCTGTGTAAGTTACATGGTCAGCTCTGTGTTGCATCGTGACGTGTGTCAACCCATGGCTTCAAGCCGCAATCGCAGAGCCGCAATGGACAAATACGCGGGGAGACGAGGGGCAGTTTGGCTGAAGCATGGGACATACCTAGGGAGAGCATCCTCGTCGTAGGGGCGGTTATAGGCCATGATGAATGCGGGGTTTGGGTATTCCTTTCCCAGTTCCAACTCAGAAGAAAAGAGAGGCTTGTGAAGAAGTCAGGATAGAGAAAGGAGATGCTGCGTGTGAAGGGGGTTTTGAAGGTTGGGCTGAGTTGGTTTGGTGCGCGGCTGAAGAAGTAACTGGAAGGCCGCGCAGTTAATTAGTAGTTGTCCTACCTGGCCTACGTATTCACCTTAGTCTAAGGTATGACTGCACTACATTACCTTACCTACAGTGATTGACCCCAGGCCAGGGGAAACTCCAGCGCGGGGCAGTGTCGTTTGGTTGGTGGAGCGCAGGGTGAGAACAGAGCACAAGAGCGTGGCTGAGTTGGTCCTGATAGTGGGAATGTCTGGGTAAGACAAGATTCGGATTTTTTGTCCTCACTTCTTGTGCCCCAATCAAATACAATTGGCTGACATCTCAATGAAATGATTGTTTGCTTGTACAGCAAGCACAGGCTTTACAGTTCAGCCTAGTTGAAGAAGAGGTCATTAACAATGATGAAAAGACTCAGTATTCCTCGACTCGATACATATCATCCCTCGTTATCGGGTATAAAATGCCGTGGCCTTATCTGAGATGGGACAGGGAAGATAGCTACCTACCTATGAGACTAGCGCTGGGATTAGAAAGCCTGACTTGCTCCTTGTCCTTCCGCGCCAAGATGTCGGGACCCTTTATTTCTAGGGAATTTTCAGTCCGCGTATACTGCCTACCTTAGCTTTAAGGGTACGTACGGATACATAAATCGCAAATAGTCCTGGAGGCTTGAGCAGAGACAGGAGGTGTGCTCACTGGAGAGCTAAAATTAGATATCAGCATCGAAGATCATAGGGCCTCACTTCATTTTCGGGGTCTGATAGATGGGACAGTCCAGATGAAGAAAGGACCCTTCCCCTTCCCTTGGGTAAAGGTTCTCGGACACGGTAACAGCGGTCCCGTCCGTTATGTGGGTCACCAGATCTAATGACGTCGATGCGAAAAAGGAAGTAATCAGCCACTCTGAACCCGAGAAAAGCCTCAGCCACTAGAATTGAGCATCTCAGTGGAGGCGCGGAGTTGACGGGTGTCGTGTTGGAGGGGGGAGGAGAAGGAGAAATTTGTTCCATTATTGTTCTATGGTTTTCTCTAACCCCTGCTTACAAGCCTCCTCTCATTCTTAGTGGCTATCACCTCATCAGTGGGACAAGACACGATATACCTCCACTACCTAAGTACCTAGGTACGTTAGGTGTGTACATGCAACGTCTTCAATCTAATCTCTATACCTTAGGTCGAGCGAGGTTGGATCTTGAGTTCCTCCAGATACTTACTCAGCAAGAGTCACTTCGTAAAGATCAATTGTCAGTCGGATTGGATCATCTTGTATACTCTCAAGCCCAGTCAACCAATCTACACAGTTTCCTGCCTGCCTACCTTAGTCGTAAGTGGACGTCGTCGATACAGATAAAACTGCATTATTAATGTTCCCAGCTAATATTAAGTCCTCTTCACAATGCCCGATCAAGACTCATCACAACCCTCCGAATTCTGGTTATATGGATACGGGTATGTCCAGACCTTACTGACAGCACCTTCTTATTCCGTAATTAATGCCATCTACAGAAGCTTGATATGGAAGCCTCCGCCACACTTTGGTAAATCACCAGTGCCTGTCTTACACGTTCAACGGCCTTTCTCCTGACACTTGATCTTACCTGTTAGACCGTAGAATTCCCGGATGGGTAGATGGCTACGTTCGTCGTTTCTGGCAGGTAAAGCACCTTTTTACCTATATCCTAAATACTTCCACTAACATGCTTTCCAGGCTAGGTATAACTCCAAACAACCGAAGTCGAAACTCTGACTAAAAGTCGATCATAGTGAGGACCATAGAGGCACTCCTGAGGCCCCCGGGCGTGTCGTCACTCTGATCGAGAGATCCTACTGGGAACAGCTAACTGATAGCCACGACTCTGCTCCAGAGCGAGTTTGGGGGGTTGCATACCGTATCATTCCCGAGAAAGTAACCGAAGTCAAGGAGTATCTTGATATTCGTGAAATCAACGGCTACACCATTCACTACGCTCCATTCCATCCTGCCGATGGCTCCACCCCTATCCGTACTCTGGTCTACATCGGCACCCCAGATAATGAGCAATTCGTTGGCCCCCAGGACCCCCAGGAGCTCGCCGAGCACATCTTCCGCAGTCAAGGCCCCAGCGGCCTGAACAAAGACTACCTGTTGAGTCTCGATACCGCCCTCAGTGAGCTTGCTCCCGATAGTGGTGATCATCACATCCATGATCTGGCCCGCCGTGTCAGGGAACTTGAGAAGAATTGTGAGGATGAACCCAAACTCCTCAATCCGACGACTTCAGTCCATCAACAAAAGCACAGTACTGAAGAAGCAGAGGAAATCGAAGAGCCACATCACTAGGAAAAGGACAATGCGTCAAATACACAGACATCTCAGCAAGCACCTATGAATAGACTATAGATCCTCATGATGAATAGCAGACTTATAATAAGCAGCTAGATGCCGCTCCTCAGGCCTCGTGCCATCGCTTCACAACTGTCACCAATTTCAGTCTCGATTAGCCAGCGACATTCACGTATCAAAGCACATATAATCAAAAGGAACAGGTCGCATGCAGCGCCATTTCGCATTTTCGTTCTTGCCCTACAGAGGCAATCCCTCATCACTTTTTTCGCTCGAGGTTCATTCGTAAAACGGCCGTGTCAAGATGGCAAACCATACCAACCCAAATGCCATGCCATGTCCCCTAAAAACCACGCTTCAACCGAAGTGCCCGGGTATAATTCTGCGTTTCAATATGCTCACCAATGCCTGACCTTATCATCCAGCCGTACAAAGAATCCGCAAGCCCAGGAGCCGGAAGTCATCGAAGTCAACCGCCATTGAAATTTCCAATCCTCAAGGCCCGGTCGGTAACATTTCGAGCGCAATGTGAGGCACTCCACTCCGGCCTTAAGTTACGTCAACTAATATCCCCTTCCACCCTGAGGGGGTTGTTGCTGGGGAGGCATTTGAGAAGGATCAGGGTACCCAAACTGCTGCTGAGGCATGAATCCTGTATGTACTTTAGCATTGTTATGGATCGACTCCATGATTCGTTTTCAGCGTACCTTGGGGAGGGGCGCCGTAGGCTTGCTGGGGAGGGGGGTATCCCCGACCATAAGGCATAGGTGCATACATGTTCGGAGCAGGGACTTGGTAGCCGTGTCCAGGCGGAGCCATTCCGTACGGAGCTGGCCCCCCAAAGCCTCGCCCGTACCCACCTCCTCTGCCGAAGCCGCCTCGGGGGCCATTGTCGGATGCCTTGTCAACTCGAATGGTTCGTCCGTCAAACCTGGATATGATTAGATTCTGTATTGGAATGAGATAGCAGATCCGCCATGAAACAAGGAACAAAAGTGACTCGTACTCGACATTGTTCATGGTTGCGATGGCCTTCTGAGCATCGCCTTCCTGGGTGTATCGCACAAATCCAAAGCCACGGCTGCGGCCGGTATCACGGTCCTTGACCACCACCTTTCCATATCCATCGTTAGAAGTGATCTTATGGTCCAACAAACACCCGCATCAGAGCCACAGATATGCAGAACTAAGAGCGCTTTGCTTGAGGGAAAGAAAGGAACAGAGTTACCTACAGCTTCTTCGACAGGGCCGAACTCCTCAAACTTCTGACGCAGAGTAGCTTCCTCTGTGTGCCATGCTAGGCCACTTGAATGGAGTTAGCAGATGAGGCAGCCGCAAGAGAGGCTTGAGACGAACCCAATGAAAAGCTTAGACATATTGGATCGTGGGTTCTAGCGCAGACGTCAGCTTGTGTTCACGATAGACCACTGAAACAAAGATTGTCACAATGGTTGAAGATGCGCCGCAGAGGAATAGGCTCGCATAGGACCGAATCCACAGAGTAGACAGAGTCCTTGGTAGCCTCCCCGGGATCACTGTCACTAATCTGTGTGATCAAGATGCCGCGCGTCGTTGCGGAAAGGCGCGCGCTTATAGGCACTGATTATGTAGAGTGAGGAGGGTAAGAGGGGCATTATGAGATAAAGAGCGCACCTTTATTGCAACAGATGCCTTCGGTATTGGTGACTACGTCTTCCACAGACTTAATCTTGTTCTTCAAGAAACTGAGCGCTTGCGCTAATTATCAAAGGCAACCGGTTGACAAGTGGTTGAGCTGAGATGCAGTGCAGGGAGAGAGATGAAGGTGGAGCTTCAGAACGACAGGAAGAGGTTGCGGATGTAATGAAGTTAAAGCAGACAGAGACAGAGAAAGCCGGGTAACAAACAGGTAAGGTAAGGTAGCTTTAGCTTAGCTTATATTCACTAGACGGCGTGGTCCAAGGCCCAAGGATGGATGAGAGGGGTCCTGAGCATGTAATGTAATAAAATGCGGGCGGAACGTGACTGTTGATGTTATGTATGTATGTGTCTATATGTATGTATGCACCCTGCAGCTGCAGCACAATGCAGTGAGCGAGCTGGAGGCACGGCAGGCACGTTGTTTCTGTAGTCTATCGGCAGCGGCGTTGAATGACGATGCTTGCTTGCCAGGGGTGTTTTAGAATATCTCGTCTCGCCCATGTCTGGTCTGGCGAGGGCCTTGGATCGGTTGATGCCATGTTTCGCTGCTCAAGGCTCCCTTTTTTTCTTTTTTTTTCTTTCTTACATACAAGATGAGCCAAAACTCTATCGCCATCGCTCGAATTAATGATGGTGCTTGCTTCATTTCCACCATCATTCATAATTCGAAGCCAAGCTCCCTCCTCGCGTCGATCCCAGGTTCCCGGTGGGCACATCCGTGGAGGCAGTGCTGATAAACTGCACCTTACCGTACCGTCACCGCGACGGACAACCAGGGTGTCTGGTCAAGGACGTTTCGGACTCGGTTCTGGCAGGGGGAGCTTTCTCCAAACAAGCTTTGGGCGGCAGAAGCAAACACAGGGGCACTACCTAGCCCACCACCCTCCGCCGTGGCCATGAGGGTTTTGGCGGCATCCATCAGCTTCATTCAAGCTCGTGCGGGCCTGTGATGACGACGGTCCTCCACATCCTATCCAAACTTCTCCCCACAGCCATCAAAGCCAAGCACCGCTCCTAGGCTTAAACCGCATTCTGCCCCTAAGTCAAGCATAACAGTCTGACGATCTTCCCCCTTCTCATCATACTGGCACTCTTCAATTCGCCGCTTGCATAGCCCCCTTCAATCCACTTGAGCCAATATCCTGGTCCTCCTCCGTCAACTCTGGGTTGGCGGTTGGTACCTGTTATTTTATATATCAGACGGCTTGTTGTAGAACATTTGGCATCCAACGTCGTAGTCTGAAATGGGACTTTCATTTCCCCTTCGACATTATATGCACAATACCAAGACCATGCACCACGGCCCTACGCTTTTTTAAGGTAGCGTTCCATGCTCTTGGCGATGGCGATGCTCCTTTCAGGGTGTTATACTCAAGCCCCGCCTCACCAAACACCTGTTCCCGACACGTGCTGCCCCTCCTTCTCACTGAGGTGGAGGGTTGATTCAGGGGCCAAGCGAGCATGCCAGCATTGGCAGGCTTGCAAGGCTTGCAAGACGTTGTGACATTGAGGAATTCATGCACAGTTTATTTGTTTCCTGGTTTGGTCATAGAATAAATGGAGATCTGATGTCTGTGTATGTATTAGCCGGCCTTGAATCATTCATCAACTTTTTTTTCTTCCTTCTTCGTGGCTCGATGGCTTATAGAATGTAGTTCCGGGTTCTTGAATTACTCCGAAGAGTATTCAACATGTAGCATGGATCTGAATCTGTGTAAGACAGACGCTAATCCCAGACCGTGAAACGTGCAGCGTTTCCAGATTCCGTATCTTCGTAACGACGAGTACGAAACAAGCCAGTAAGGGTATGCCGAAGTTTCTCCTGCTCGCATTACCACTTGCTTAAATGTTTCAACAAGGAAATACGGGAAATAGGAACAGGTAACTCTGCTGAGCCAGCCATGACAGCGGCTGCCTTGACAGGTATGCAGTAGCGTGGTGAAACGCTAGATTAAGCATCAATGCGATGCTACCTTGGCAGCGGCTTAGTCGATTGAGGCACCAATGCCAAGAAGTACCCTTCGTAAACAAAGATCAGGGCCCATCACTTAGATCTGACAGGTAATTCGCATAATAGCTCTTGGTTGGGAATCAGAAGCCGCATGATGGATGTTCCTAGAGTAGAGATTGGGGGAAGCGAGCGTATAAAAGACGCTCAAAGAGGTGGCAGCCAAAAGGAATAGACTGGCTCCAGCGACCTCGAAGAACTATCGGTAACGAGAACATATCAACGTATTCTAAGAACGTAGAAGAAGACGACATTTAGATAGTAGTTACTTGGGGCCAGTACTCAGATGCCTAAAGTAAGAGAGATGAAAAGCCCTTTCTTTTACCTCCCCAATGGATGACTTACAAGTTTGGGGCAGCCATAGCACCTACCTTTTTCAGTATATACTCGTTGCGCGGAAGGCGCTGAGCTCGTATCATGTTTACTTACCTCAGGTGTCTTTGGGCCGCAAACCAACACTGCGTAATGATATCCTCCCCTCAACGTTTGATCACCTGCAAATGCATTTCAGTGACTCCCGTCACAAGAGATTGCAGGTTGTGCTCTCCAAAGCCTGGCCTAGATGATACCTCATCGTAAGCGCCGTTATTCGAATGGCCAATATGAGATCCGGCACAGAATCTCGGCAACTCCAAAATTTGACTCCCTAGATGTCGAATCGAACGGAATTGACACAGTTCAGGCTTGGCTGAGCCAAGTTCATGACTATGCAGGTCACAAAGATTCGGAGCCGCATTTCACGAAAGACCTGGGCGACGATTACACACCAAACTGGAAGCCTCACGATCTTTCTGTTGTGCCGATATCTCAGAATTATCACCAGTCTCGTCATTCAGGAAAACAAGCCTTAGATCCACGGCCCACTTCTCCAAAATCTGATTTACTTAAAAACGACACATACTCAGAATCGCGACATGAGCCTACTCTTGACATAGGGTCTGACAAAGAGAACGGGAAGAGATCTCGCCCACGTTTTACGCAGGATTATCATGAAGACAAATCTAACAAAACGTTGTTCGAGAGACAGCCAAGAAGGAAAACACGCCCAGACCGGTATACTTCCAAAGACACAGGGGGTAAGAGGGATCTCACGGCCGAGAGCGAAGAAGAGAGGCCAAACAAAAAGTCACGCTCAAAGAAACAAGAGATTAGAGCGAGTCGAGATATTATGAACAATTTTGCATCTGGTGCCATCCCAAACACAAGAGTGACGGTAAGTGGTGAAGCACAATCGAGCGGATTTTTCATACCGAGTAAACTAATACTCGTGGGTTTTGTCAGATGAGGCCCAATCTTACTGCTGGACTGTTCCTGAACGGTCGATCCTCAACATACGGACGAGGTACGCTACTTCTCGGACTCGATTTAGTCTTTTCTCATCATAACATAGGGGCTGACATTACACTCAACGATACGACGTTTATTGAAACATGCGGTGAAAAACGGAGAGCTGACGGGGTTCCCCAACACAATACAAGTGAGAACTCTAGCGGCCATGATGATGTTTCAAATAGCGGCCATACTTCACGGAGCGCCACGGAACTCCCTAGAACCACAACAAATGATGAAGAGGGAAAACTACAAAGCCTTGCGGATGAACTTTCTCAGGGGAATCAACAGAACACACAAAGGGATGGGTCTGAGGCTCATAGTGGCTCTGTACCATCGACAGAAACCACTCAAGCATCTGACTGCGAGGCCCCTGAAGCGATGCTAAAGAGGCTTGTTGAGACAGGCATATTCGATGGCACAGGTATTTTTAAAGCAACTTCCCATAGGACTATGGAGCCAAATATTGAACATCACGCTTGCCCTGGCACGAATGGTACAGAACAATCGAGCAAGAATCCGACATATCAGGATAAAGGGGAAATGACCGACCACAGCAGGCAGTCAAAACTCGGACCAAACATACAGGCTGCCACAAAGTATACACAATTTCATCTTAATGGCGGCGCAAAAGATGCGCCAGTATTAACCGAAGCATCGTGCTCTCGGTATGAACAAGAATTGCCAGTTCCGATTTGCAGCACCTCTCCACAAGTTCAACCTCCAATTCTACCAATGTCGGTAGTTGATAATAACGCAGACAGTATTACTGAGGTACCATGCGTCGAACAACCCCAAGGTACGAAGAGTATCTCTACTACTAATAGTCGGTGTCACCCGCTATCTCGAATCTCAGAAAGAGGCGATCGTTACACTGAGCAAAATGATCAGCCAGGCTCTAAGTTCCCAAGTCTCAGAGCGGAGGATTTCATTGGTGAGCACTCCTACCACCGAGACCTCACGGAAAAAAACGAATCTCAGTGGGAGGGTTCGTTCGTTCACCGAGGACTACAGTCCCATGATATCATGATACCAATTTCAGGTTCTCCAGGCTTTCAAAAAGCATGCCGGTCACTTAATGGGCATATTAGTAGTACAGGACTCGATTCGGCCGTCTTCCCAACAGTGTACTCAGAGATCTGCTCGGATCACCGAGACACACAGCATGATAATAGGCAACCTACACAGCCAGACTACTGCGAAGACAGTGAGACAATTCAAGAATTCATTAAACGGATCGAAGGCGAGGTAAGTATGAAGTGGGACAACTCGCAGCAGTCTGTTGGTGTTGGCTGTATTAGCGATAGAGAGGAATGTGCCGACAGCGAGTCGTTCGAAATGGACAGCAGAGAGGATTTGTCGCAATGCAGCGATATAGAGTATGATGAGGCAATCCAGCAGAGCTTACGCGGCATGTTCTCAAGCCTTGATGAAGGATCTGTATCGGCAAACCAGGTCGTAGCAGAAGATTGGGAACACTCAGGTTATGAACAAAGTCGATACTGGACAGGAAAATATCACGATGAGCATGAGGTCTCTGATGCGAAAATGGTTGGTTTCTGGAGGCCTAATCACTTTTAGGATGATGTACTCGTGTCTTGAATCTTTGGTATAGCGGTACGTAGCTGGGTTAGGATTCATTACTCGGGTTCTTGGCCCTTCCATTTGTTTCTTAAGGACTGAACATCAATGCCACACTGTTCTGCTTTGACAATGACAGCACCTGCTTTGCCGACAACTGGAGCATCGATCATTTTGCCATCTAGGGTCCAGGCGCCTCGACCGGACGCCGAAGCCTTCTCATCAGCGATGGCGATCCTGATAGCCCACTCAACTTCGTCCTGATTCGGAGCAAACATACGCTGGACGACTTCAACCTGGCTGGGATGTATGCACTGCTTTCCGTTGAAGCCAATGGATTTTCCTCCAGCACACTCCTCCTCGAGAGTTTTTAGCCCATGCTCTCCCTTATAGGAGGTGCAAACCAGATCAATTGCACTTGGCAATCCGGCTGCCCGGGCTGCAGTGACTATAGCAGATCTTGCATAGAGAAACTCGGTCAGAGACGGGGTTCTTGTCAGCGAGAGATCAAGGGCGAAATCCTCGGCTGCGAAGATGAAGCCACTCAGGTAGGGAGATGCCTTTGATATCTGAGCCAAGTCCATGATAGAGCGAGCTGACTCGATAAGAGCTATTATCTTTATTGGGCTATCTGCCTCGGCTGTGTGTCGCTCTGGAGCGACATGTCGGAGAACATCAGTAACGAAGGTTAGGTCAGCCGCAGAATTGACTTTGGGAACCACGACAGCATCAACATGAGACAATGGCGCGAGTGTGGTCAGGTCTGAGAGAGCAAAGGGAGTGGACACAGCGTTGATGCGAACAGCCAGCTCAGAAATGCCAGAAGGCCGAGCTTTGAGGTTGGAGATGTGCTCGCGCAGCTGATTGCGGGCTGTGTCTTTGAGAGAGGGTGTAACTGAGTCTTCCAAGTCATAAGTTACGTTGTCTGATTTGAGGCCGAGAGACTTGGTGAGCATCTTTTGCGATGAGCCTGGCACTGAGGGGGGCGTCAGTCTCGGCATTCAATCAAGAGTGAGGAGTCCTGCTTTACCATAGAGCAAAGAGCGGCGGATAATGGATGGGGACCGGGCAGCCATTTCGTGGGGGTTTACGGGTTATTAGATACGAGCACAAATACTTGTCGATTGCGCATATGAGCTGCGCTTGTAGATGATATATCCTGAAAGACCGAGGTACCTTGGGCTATCACGACTTATACCTTAACTTAGGTAGTCTAGTACACAGAAATGGAGTAGGTCGGGGCCCACCCACCGCACCTCAAGCTCATGACGTCCTACCGTATAAGACAAAATCTGCCATTTCCCACCGCCTGCCTAAATCAACGACAGGGGTTTTTGCTGTCGCGGATCATGCTCCATCCCTTGCGAGGCTTGATAGAGGGCCAGCTTACACAGTAATTCTGAGAGTGACAGGTAGCTTCAAAGCTCCACGTTTTGTTACCTTGTCACCTACGACCCCTTGGCCAACTACGACAATCTTTCTCAACAAATCGAACCGAATCGAATACGAACAGTTTCTGAACGAAAAGTATAGATATCACGAGCTGCATATTCCCCAATACGTCGACTTATTAGCTATCATGGATGCCACACAACCACAGCCCGCGCCGGGCAGTCTTAGCTGGCGCCTCAGCGCGCATCCCATTACGCTGCTCACGTTTCTGGGATTCCGGATATGTGCGCCTCACACGGCATTCCTTTAAAGCGCAATTGCTAATGTCCTGCAGCAAGTGTCCTGATCTACTTTCTCGGTCTGTGGATCATAAAAAGCATGTGCGTAACCTCCCTCGGACCTCTGCAGCGCCTCAGAGCACTAATCTTCTTGGTAGGATCATGATCTTCATCATTACGATACTCCTCCTCGCCGCCGACTTCTACTACATCAAGAACATTGCCGGTCGTCGCCTTGTAGGTCTGCGCTGGTGGAATGAGGTCGATCCCCAAACGGGAGAGTCGCAGTGGGTATTTGAGAGCAGCGAGCCAGGTACCAAGACCGTCAACCCGACCGATAGCCGCTTTTTCTGGCTCGCTCTATATATCCAACCTATGTTGTGGGTTCTCATGGCTATTCTTGCTCTTGTGCGACTGCAGTTCTTGTGGTTGCCCCTCGTTGGTACGTTTGATAGAATACCCCTTGAATCTGTGATTCAAATACAAAGAGCACGCTTTGTATCTATGCCGGATTCAATTCCACTAACATTTGGCACTAGTTATTGCTCTTGTCCTCACCATCATGAATACTCTAGCCTTCTCGCGATGTGACAAGTTCAGTAACGCTTCCAGCATTGCTGGTAGCGCTTTTGGAACCGGCAATCTAGCCGGAAGCCTCGCAAGCAACATGGTCAGCAACTGGTTTTCTCGCAGCTGAAAAAAGAAGAGAAAAAAGCAAAGAGTGTTCTTCGAGTGGATGAAGCAGAGCGAATCTTGACTCCGTCACTCCGCTTGAATGAACGAGAAAGGGGAATTTGGCCTGCGTTTTGTGTTAGGACTTTGCAAGGGAGACATAGGGAGACATCGATGCCGGTATGAGTCGTTGGAGTTGTAAATTAAAACTACAGGGTTTCTTTATCACTGGGTGCGAGTTGTCGACGACGGTTTGCAGTTTCACGCGCCTGTGGGCGGGAAATGTATGAATAATAGCTTGATCAGGACCGCTCTGGCGTCAATCATTCACGACCTAACTAAAACGCTCTCGCTATAGGGACTGCGCGACGCTATCGATATTTTCCTGCTAATTGTGTTCGTGATAGAACCAAATTCCATGTTTCCATGAATGCTGCAACAAGCAAACTTCATGCAAAATATCGTGAAGAGTTCAGGGCCTCTGTCAACATGGCAAAAGAAATCTGTGGTATCTCTCTAGGTAGGTCTGCATCTGATCAATAACGGACCAGCTATGTCGTCAACAAGCCGAGAATATACAGCACCGTTACGATGAACAAAACTAAGCAGGCTGCGTAGGCGACCCAAGAAATGAAGCGTAAGAACAAGATATAGCATAATCCAAAACTCCAAACCCCATGACACACCCGCATCAGGAGTCAATACCTTCAACGGGACCTGGATTTCTCTGGTCTACAGAAGGCTTTTTGCCCATGCGAGGCGGTACTATCGTCTCGCAGCACGCTCGATTTCATCATCCAGTTGCCGCTCCTCTTCCTCTAATCTTCGGATCTCATCGACTGTCATACCATCTTCGACCAAGTGAGCCACGTTGGATGACATACCCTGTGGTGTCTGAGCACCGCTGTGGGCTGCACGATCATGGGACCCGATGGATGAACGAGGCACGCCGCCGGGTGGGGGGGTTGGAGCGACACCACGATCTCGGTCGAGGCTGCCGAGAGCAACAGGCTGCATATGGTTTTCATCTGAGTAGGGCGAGTTGGGTGAGTCGGTAGCACGGGCATGAGTTTCCTTGTCCACAGCGTATGTTTGCTGTGTGACATACTCATCACCAGCCTTCTTGCTGCGTCGACGCCGGCGAAGAAAGAACCATACCAGAGCACCGATGATGAGAAGGCCGCCAATGACGGCACCAACGGCAATGCCAGCAGTTGCGCCGGTTGAGAGCCCGCCGCCGCCGTCACCGGAACTTTCTTCAGCCCCTGAAGTCGACGAAGGTGAAAGGGTGGCTGTTGCCGATGAGGATGAGGAAGCGGTAGATTCCAAGGTCCCCTGTTGACTATTATCCTCTTTGAGTTGGGTATCTAGTTCATCGATCTCTGTGCTGTTGTCGGTATTGGTGACAGTGAAGAGCTCTGTTTTGGTGTAGCCTAAAGCTCCGTCCTTCTTCCAGTCAATTTGAATGTACATCTCTTTTCCGTAATATTTCGAGGTTCCGCCTGAAAAGTTGAGGGTCACAGAATTGTTGTCAACTGCGTTGCATGATGTATCAGTAACTTGAAGATAGTACGAGGGCGTGTCGCATTCCGAGCAAAGCATACATACCATCTACGAGTTGTCCATCGGGCTTCGCATCGCTAAATTCGGCATCACCCAAAGGTGCAATGTTGTCGTCGTCGATAACCTGCCATTGGACGGTATCGAGCGTGGTATTGGGGTCGGTTTTGGAAAAGCCGATTATCTTTTTGTTCTGGTCGCTATCCTTGAGCTGAAAAACATAACCATCGGCGAAGTTTGTGGAATTGAAGACGATGACCTTGGTCTGTGAGCTGGAACCTCCCACGCCTGTGTTGCCGTTGCCTGAGCCGTCAACAACACCGTCTGAGTCGCCTTTGCTGGAGGGCTGTGCAAAATTGATATTGGTGGAAGAGGGTGCATTTTGCATGTCCTTGACAATATCGCCCGTATCGTCCCGATCAATTTGGTTGGCTATTTGTTCCATTTTGCGGTGTTGGCTTGTCTTGTCCGGCGTATGTGTTGGCGATCGGTGGTATATCCGAATCAAACAGGTTCTCTTAGACCTCTCGTCCGCTTCTCAAGGCCAGCACAGCACGTTGGAGTTGAAAATAGTTTGTTAAAGGCCGAGTCCTTTGTCGATAATCGTCCGATTTTGTTTATACTCGTTTATACTTGTTTGTCGAGTGTGGTCAGGTCAGATTATTCCAAACGGCCGATTTGGTATCTTGGGACAATACGTCCCTGAGGACAGAAAACGAAGCAAACCGCAACACAAGCAAAAAAAAAAAAAAAAAAAAAAAAAGTGGTTTTATTAGAGGGTTAATTGCAATATCTTTGTATATGGTAAGACGGGGGGCAAAGATGACAGAAGCAGAGGGAACAAAGAAAACAGGCCCAAAGGGAGTTCCTCCGTCTTCCCTGGTCTCATTGCTGCGGCAAGCCCAAGCGTGGTTCAGCCCTGGCTTGACTGGCTTGTCTTGACTTGGTCTGGATGGTTGCAAACGCAGACCTGGGCGTACTCAGCCTGGCCAGCTAGGACTTCGTATAGAGGGTACTTTGAGAGTACAGCACAGTGTTTGTCCATAAGGGGCAAGCTTGACGATGGACGGCTCCGCTGCGTCCCCTCCCTAGGAACAAGGTTGTTTCTACTGGGCTTAAAAGCTGTTTTGTGATAGCCGTAGGACTCCATTCGCTGACATGAAGTCTGAAACGTTTGCTACCTAAATGCACATATATCACCGCTCATCCCGTACATGATGATGTGTCTAGAGATACAGTCAAGTTTCTCTCATCTAATGCATTTAATATGCTTTGATCACCGCAATCCTTTTACACACTCGACTGTCTGAGGGTCCACAGACCACCCATCAGCCCAACTTATGTACATACGAATTCCCTCTCAGCTGAACTGTTAGAACAAAGGGAAATGCTCCGATCCTTACCTCTTCTGGCTTGGGCCGGATTGGGGTATTGCCCAGACCCCTGAAACCTCTCGTCCCTACTGGACACCCTTGTAGCCTTGATCCCGCCATCACAAAGACCCGAGGCTCTGATGGAGTGTGTGCTTCTGTAAGCACTAAAGGTATCGAATTGGAGAAGCGAAACTGTTCAAAAGGGTTGAGATTTTCAGTGAGCAAGTGTCGGAGTGATTTCTGCTTCTGTGTGTGTTCCTTAAAATGCTTATGTAATCACCATTGACTCTGTAGCGACGCTCTACTCTAGGTACTTCTACTCAAGACATCAATCCAATGTATCCACGGATACCTACATCAAACAGTGGAGAGGCGGTGCAGCCCGCTAACTGCCCGCTACTCCAAACGTACGTTGACTCTGCCCTATAAAACGTTGGCATTGAAAGCACCCACTCTTTGACAATGTTTCTCCAATTAGACAAGCAAGTCTACCTACTGCGGCTGACAGGATGCCCAGGATCTGCTCAACACAGACACTGTGAGGTACAAACTGTAGACTTGCTTGTCGATCCACTAGAATTTTGGTTCGGCGCACGCATCGTCTGATTCGTCTTACACTCATTGGTGCTGATGAGCCCCGTCAGCCCCAAGATTACTTCCATCCATCGTTTCCAAGGTGGACTTTCACCTGAACGTGGGAAGAGACGAAGACTCTGTTTCTGAGAATTTGTCAAACAAAAAAGAAATCCCTAAGAGACGTTATGCCTATAACTTGTCTTATCTGTCTGTCAACTATTGCTTGCTGTGGTGGTAGAGCAACTCACTTATACGCGCCAACCAACCAAGCTCAACCGTAACATCTCACCGTACCACCGCAGGATCTAAAGGATGAGAGTGCCTTGCCTTGCCTTGATATCTCTCTTCTTCCATTCTAGTACCAACCGAACGATGATCTTGCCTGTCCTCACATTTTTGAGACATGTAGGTGTAACTGTATGTACTTACCCTGGCCAGAGGGTCAACCCAACGGCCAACATTCACTTCTCCCAGGGTCAAGAACCGAGAGAGTGTAAGTACTTTTGGCCAACACAGGAAACCATGCATCTCACTGTAAGATTACCCAACTGAAATCCAACATGCCTAAACTCCAGCCGCTCCCTAGCTAGCAATGCCTCCCACTCAATGTTTATTGTAGTAAGCACAAGCCTCGGCCACCACCACCCATTCTACCCTGGAGACAACAAGCTGCCCTTATTTCTTTGACAATTTCCACCCCGCAATAGCCAGGAGGCGTGGGCAATATGGCATTCCAGGGCTGCAAAACACGTGTATCGTGTGACCTGTTGTGTAACAAATCTGTGTGTAGTGGCTCATGGGTAGTACATTTATAAAAGTCATCGCCCACCAACAGTGACATACACTCTTTCATGCTTGTTCTGTTTATAGAACTGACCATCATAAGCCAACCGCTGTTTGAGTAGCACACGGACCAATAATGCAACAATGCAAAGCGCCAACATTAGAATTAATGATCCTCCACTTTGATCCTCGTCTTTGTCATTGCTCATACTTACTTCGCAAAGTGTTCTAGATGGTAATAACTAGGTACTATGTCTTATGTGTATTTGATACTCCATCCGATTTTGATTACTCCTTCATGAATGCAAGAACATCCAAAAACCATCAAGCCTTGTTTACGCCGGAAATGTCAAACTCAAAGTCAACGGTAGAGTCAGGGTCAGAGCAGAGTCCAGCCCAGTCCAGACCAAGACACTGAGCCCCTCCAATTGCTCGTCTGATCCGAAACGCCAGCAACTCAAAAGGCAACCCCAAATTACCAACTCAAGCGAATGTCATTGAAATCTCCTTCTCTTTGCCAAAATCATCATCATCATCATCTGAATTCCCCCATGGCTCATGCAATGTCATCGCTGGCAATGTCTGTGCCGTCTTCACCTGTGGCCTAGTTGCTGTCGTCTCAGTAGGTGCCACCGTTGCTGACCGCGGGTGATCGTCAAACGAGGTATCGAATGTCATCTGAATGTCGTCCTCGTCATGTCGGCCCGAGCCGTATGCGTCACCATGTCCTGACCCAAACCCTCCGCCGTACGGTGAGCTGTACCCAGGTGGTGATGCTTGTCTGGTGTAGCTTGGCGTGTAACTACGAGACCTCTCCTGGGACACACGAGTATCGTTCGCGTCTCGTGCGCCGGTCAGATCCGTCCGAGAGCCTGCTCTAGAGCCATTGGCCACTGCTGAAGGAGAAGCGGGAAGCGAGGACACATCCAGCTTCATTGGAGGCAGAGTCGATTTGATTTCCTTGACTTGCAGGTCCTCCGGACTGGCGTAGTGATCTCGGGCATCTTTGGCAATTTCTGCACGGATTGCATCAATGTCGAAAAGGACACCAGTATTGTTGTCAGCTTGTCCCCCCTCCTTTGCCTTCTCTTTGCCGTCTCCCTTATTCTTTGAGTCTTCGTAGAGTTCCCAGTCCTGCTTCTCCGCATTCTTTCGACGACCGAAGAAGCTGAATCGCCCACTCTTCTTGGACTTGCCCTCTTTCTCGAGGTTCTTGCGTGCCTCTTCGATCTCATTAATCAGCTCTCTCTGGCGCTCATTATGGTTGTCCGGGTCTGGATCTTCGATTTCAACGAACTCTTCACTCTCAACAGACCATCCACATCTTATCAGCAGTACCGGCATCTTTTGACGATAGTCCATGTGGCCATTCACGAGATCCGTGACGTCCATGTTCTCAACAAACGGACAATCCTCCACGGGAGCTAGACCTGCTACCCGGCGGATACCTCCACTCGTGAGTCGGAACAGGTAGCCTAGAATCCAGTCGTTGCGGTTGTACGCATTCAGGAATCGCCCAGAAACCACAGTCTTGGCCTTGATGTACTCCTCCTTCTTTACCACAATAGGCGAGCCAAACATGTAGACATTTTGCACAACACCAACCGCCCCCTTCTTACTGAGCTCCTGAAGGCAAGAGAAAACGACTCGTGCGCCGATCGAGAACCCGACCAGTGTAATAGGTCGTGTTCCTAAGTTGCGTTCTAGCAAGGAATCTGCTAGAATCTTTCCAGCGGATGTGGCTCTGTCCAGCGAGACAGCCCAAGGGTTGTCAATAAGATAGGCAAGCTTGGTAAGAATTATCGGCAGCTGCAGAGCTGACATGAGAGCAGCTAGTATAGTTGTGCCCAGAATTTGTTGGATACTTTGTGTAAGAGCCTTTGTGATTGTTAGTCTGATAATCTCTATTGGAACAGGGTGTAGATCTTCTCACCTCAGTAGCCAAAATGTTGATGGTGTCACCCATACTCCGAAGCATCTCAGGCTCGAAGAGCACTGAGTAGAGGTCACCCATGACAGGGTCTACCGTACTGAATGGCAGTCGTACGTCATCGACCTTACCTGTCAGCCACCCCGAGATAGTGACAATGAGGTTGACTCGCTTGTTGTTGTGAAGGGGACGATACTCGAACGTCCTGACCGCGCCAGTTCTTCGGTCCGCAGCCCTGCCTCCGATGATACTGCCTGACGCAGCTGCGCCCGAGGTGATGATGGCTGCGCCTCCTACACCACCGAGGAAACTTCCCGTGCCAGTCACTCCGATGGCTGTTAATCCGGTAGCCAGGCCAGCACCGATGACAGGAGCAAGCAACCCTGCCGAAAGACCAATGACCAACCCACCACCTACGGTGGCCAATCCCATCATCACGTATCGCCGGGTCAATGCGTTCTTCCTGCGAGTCTCCGTGTGCTCTTCCTCGTTCCAGTTCTCCTTCTCGGCAGCTTGCTGCATCTCCAGAGCCTCTGTGACCTTCTTCTCGAAACGGCAGATATCTAACCACGTGATGTCAAGGCTCTCACCAACTCGCTCCAGGAGAACTCTCGAGCGGGAATCGTAGATAGAATCAGCGATCAAGAGTAGGAAGAGGTCGCAAAGCACAGTCCACCTAAGATCAATATCGATCTTTGCGGTGGTGGGGAGCTGTGATGGTGTCTTCACCTCAGAGAGCTCCTCGCCGTCGAGCGCCTCATATGGCGGCGGTGCCTCTGCAGGCTTCTCGTCCAGTGATGGGGTACTTGGCATCGATGACTCCCCATCTGCCATGGGATTTGATACTCGAGCATTAGTATTGAGCGCAGGCGCCAAGTCCTGCGGCATAACTCCATGTTCTGCTAACTGTTCGATCATAATCTGCTCAGCTTCATTGATCTCCATATGAGCGTACAATCGAAGCATCATTTTCTGACCCCACATCAGCATGGATTCAACTGAAATAGCAACCTCCTTCTTTGTCTTCTTGAACGATTTCATTTTTTCCGCCTCTTTCACAAGTCTGACGATCTCGAGACGGACCAATCCAACGTATGCAACTCTTTGGCCTTCTGTCAAGAGATCTTTGGTAGCCTGCATCTGACCGATAGCATCTCGTCCTTCATCATCATCGACCATACTGGTTCCGGCTGCGCTCTTGAAGAGATATTTTGTATTGTCATCCATGCTTGTTGCCGACTCGGCATCATCGTCCAATGTTACCCGAGTGTAGCCCTTGCCAGCACCACCAAGTCCTCCATATTCGTATGATTCATCCTGTTCCGGGTTATATTCCCTTGCAACTAGCTTGTCATCATCGTTGTACATATCGTATCGCGCATAAGAAGGCATTTCTTGCCAGTCATCCTCCTCCACCCCCTTTTTAGGTTCTTCTGGCTTGGAAGAGATCTTCTGGTGGGAAAACTCGGAAACATCCTTTCGATTGGCCTGCGTAGGCGATACAGGGGTTGGCACGATTTTGTCAGGCTGAGGGGGTTCTTCCTTACTGACAGCTACCTCATCACCTGTAGACTTTTTGACAGGATCTGCTGCCTCTGATTGTGCTTCCACTGAGCCCTTGTTCGTTGGATCGTCCGGCTCGGGAGTCTCTTGCTTCTTGATAGCGACATGGATATATGTATGCTCTTTGGAAGCCGCTGGCATTTCTGACTGTGTATCTCTTGAATCTCTTGGCTCCGGATCATTGATACCTTTGGCCTCAGCAGACTCGATCGTTGCTGGAGTTTTGCTAAAAGTTGGTGTGGGGGTTTCGTGCGTGACCAAAGGCGGGTTCGAAGCATCTTTGCTAGGATTCGACTGTTCAGATCGAGCATCTTCAAACGTTTCGCTCTTGTCGTCGTCCTTAACAGATTCGATGGCGGGGGGTGTTGTTCGATCGCTAGATTTATCGTTCTGCGTCTCGGACACTGTCGGTTGCTCACCGCTCGAGGCATCTGCTACTGGAGTTGCGGCAGGACTCTCATCTTTGGATGTCTCGGTAGGCTCATCGTTCTTCGGAGTCGGAAAGCGCCTGATGGGCAGACCAAAATCGTCAACCTCGGCAGGTGTAGTCATGATGGTAAACAATGGCGAATTGTAGTTTGTCTGGGTCTCCCGTTCAACGAGCTCGACGAAAAGAATCGCTCCTGCGACAGAAAGAGAAAAGTAAAGAGAAAGATGGCTCGGCTGCGTGAAATGCGCCTTGAAAGAATGGATCGAAAGGGCCGAAGATCTATAGATGACATTCGACCCAAGTAGAAGTGCTGGCGAGTGGACGAATCCTTCTGGCTCCTGGATTAGGTTGAGGCCGTCAAAGAAGGACTAACTCTATGGCGTGATGATGTAAGTGGTTGTTCGAGGTGAAATGCCACACCCTTATTCAATGATCTAGAAGCTGAGGCGAGTTGTTGAAAGGGGCGGGCTTATTGTTCCCCTCGTCCCTCTCAAAACTAAAAGGAACAAAACTCCTATAATTATTTGATGGATAGAATCCAACTTGACATTACTTTGAGTGGGGGTCGACCCCCCCCCCCCCCCCCTGAGTCCGGCGGAAGCGGTTGGTGGCCCTCCACTAAGGTAGCAGACAGCGGATGGCGGGGCTCTCAGTGGTTGGTTGCTTTTAGTGGATGGCCATTGTGCCTGCCCAGAGGGTCCATAGTGCAGGGCACCCTTGTAACTCAGGGATGGGTCTCGTCATTCAATACCTATATATGGTTGTTCTCAAATCAATTTCTCCTTCATACCTCACGCGACCCCTGATTTGTCTACATACATTAGTACATAGGTAGGCATGCCTTTCTTTAATTTGAGATGAGCTTCAGCAATTGATACAGTTTATGGTCATTGCAAGATGAAGAGTTGGTTAGGGCTGAGTGAATTATGATCTGATTAAATTGCTAACATTGTTCGACGCTCAAACACTATTCCTTTCATGCGCCCTTTGACTCCCTCAATCTATACTATCTTCTCGGGTATCGCTAACGGCGCACACTCCTTTTGATATCCCCTGCCCCCATTAGTACATATTCCAGATCAAGCACGTGGTGATCTGAGCATTCCTGTTTCAACCCTGGAGACTGCCATCTGCTTTGCTTGCTAGTTTTCTCATGGTTCTGCCATGACCACTTCCGCTGCTGGAGTGTCCGTTTCGCCGCCATCTGCTGCAGTAGCCTTATTCCTCCTCCGTCTCTTTCGCTTGCCGATGCCTTCTTGTGGGACGTCCTTTGCATCAGTAGATTCTCGCTTCTGTGGTTGTTGTCCTTCTGTCTTTGGCTTCTTGGATTTCTGGACCGCCAAAGGATTGGGCCCTTTGGGTCCGTGTCCTTTCTTCTTCTTCTGTTTTTGTTCTTCAGAGTTGTTATCGGTCTTCTTGTCGGCCTTGTCGTCGTCGTCTACGTCTTCTCGCTTTCGCTTGCCCAACTGATTCTTGATCTCTGCTCGAAATTTGCTTCTCTCCTCCTTTGCTCGTACTTGAACGCTCTCATCCGCCATTGGCTCGAGAATCATAACACTCCTCTTGATATAGATGAGAGGGACTCCTTTGATGCCTCGCAGCATCCTTCGCACCTCCTGGTCTTGGCTGGCCACAACGTAGCGATGCTTGTTCTGAAGTGTATCCTTTGGGTCGACAACTGATCGAAGGCACTCTTGAGTGCTCAATGGCTCGGGATAATCGTCGGGATGGTGACCGCATCGTCTTCGCTCCAGGGTCTTGGCTAGGTCAATAGCTTCATGTACGCCTGGCTCATTTCGCGCAGCGTAAAGTTTGCGAATTTCGCATTGAGTAATCACTATTCCAGTTAGAAGATCGACCACGACAAAAGCTTGTCATGGAAACATACTGGGCTTGACCTTGCCATGAACTGTCCTCGACAGAGCGGGCTCGAGGTCCATCTTGAACCGGGAAGAATCTCTCACCATCTCGGCATCGACTGCATCTTGTAAGCTTCGTCTATCTGGCTCAAGTTTGCGACAACTTACCCAGAACCTGATAGGGCTCACGAAAGCCGAAGGTCTGGGAGAACTGCTCCATGAGCTTCCGATACTGTTTTGACCGCTTTCCTCTCATTTTGAATAATTTGTTGTACCAAGCTAGGTATTTGTTTAGACTTACTAGGTAGGATTGGATGCGACGAAGTCAAGGCTGGCAGAAAATAAATTTCCTTATCGCGGCACGTGCGATAAGCTAAAACCGACCCGTTGCGCCATGCGCCATGGCTGTAATGCCCCGCCATCCCACTTCCTTCGCTTTTGTCATGGCCATTATTTGGGGCTGAAAATAAGTGAAAGGCTATTACTTTAGGTATCATGAGGGTTCCAGATCTGAAATTGTCTAGGCAGATTGTTTCTATATAATGCATGTTGACTCGTTACTTGAGAACCGTATGTTCGCCTCTCCCGTCCATCATTAAATCGTGTAATTAGGTACTAGGTATCTTATGCTTCGAAGGGTCGATCCGGCAAGTCTACTATAAGCCGTCCAGATGTCTCAGTTGTCCAGCAAAGAGACTACGTACGATCATCCCTCATTTTTCACACAGAGGGCCGCGACAACACTGATATCGTCAAGTTTACCTGCTACTGTTAGCTTTGCTTTCTCTCTTGGAAACTTGACGCTGCTGCTTACCACCCTCGCTCGCTAAACCCTCCTCGATCGCATGTTCCATGAATGGACTCTCAGCGAAAGGATCTACGGCGATTTCCCGGGCTGCCTCCATTAGATCTTGAGCCGCAACTCTCATTCCACCGTTGCGGCCACCTGTGCGATCACCCTTGTGAGCTTCTGCATGTGTCCCAGATTCCCACTCTTTAACGCTTTTGAGTATTCTTGCAACGATCTCGTGCTCCCAAAGGTTATCGATAACCCCGTCACTCATCGCAAGCACGATATCACCGACTTCCAAATCAACCTTTTCCATAACTGCATTATCGGTGGGTGTGTCAGGACTGTTAGTCCCAAGCTGTCGCGGGCAATCAAACCAGTGCCACTGCTCCACAGTCTTGTAAATGACTTTTTCAGTACTAGGTCGGAGGACCATGACCTGGCAGTCGCCCACGTTAGTCACATACAAGACGGGCGATGCCTGAGCTTCATTCTCGGTGCAAGTCTTGTAATGTAACTGCGCGCCACAGGCTGTTGTTGTTCCCAAACAGTCATGCGACATAGTTGCCTCAAGAGTCTGTTCATATGCACTTTGTAGGCTGGCGATGGGGTTCGGTTCTTGCGACTTTGGTAACCCAACAAGTTCTTCCTCGATCGCAGAAGACCAGAAATGTCCAATCAGTCTTGACCAGAGCCTACAGTTCAAGTCAGTGACGATGGTAAAAGATATTCGGAAGTTGCCCGGCAACTTACCCGGCATGCCCTCTCGGTCTTGTGGCCCACGCACCCACGCCGTCGTTGGCACAAATGAAATAATCACTCGCGTAGACAGCATCGTCGCCGTTTGTTTTCCCTCTGATAAGCTGCCCGTTGACAAAAGCACGGCGGTCACGGCTCTGGTGATGTGTACTTAAAGGATCGGTAAAGGATGTGGACGGAGGAGAGAGGAAAGGCGGAGGGAATGGGCGTGGAGGTCGTTTCGCAAAGAGTCCAATGCCTGTTTCGAATCGAAAAGGCAAGATGGGACCATCATGTAAAAGGCGACTCGTCGTCGAAGCGAATCGTCTCTTGCGACACGGGCGCCATGCTGTGCATGTCAGGCGTCGCACCGGGAGCGATGATAAGAAGGATGTCGGGACGGCCGCCAGAATCGAAGATGGTTGACTGGGCATTCCAGCTGCACAAGCCCGGAGCTGCCCCTTTTGAGTTGCCTGCCTGGCCGCAACCTGTAGTTAGATTGCTAATGTGCTCTCCGAGAGAGAGATATGATCTCCAGGAGAGAGCAGAGCACCGTGATCAGGCTCGGACAGCTGGGGGATTACAGACAGCTGCCCAGACACGTGATAAGCCCGAGACCGCCAAACAAGGGCGTCATCCAGAACAGGCAGTTTTTGTGTCAAAGCGACCAATGATTTGCAAACACTATTCTTCTCCCGCAGGAACCCGAGCTCATTGTTGACCCCAACGGTAGGAGAGAGGACTAGGCTGAGCTAGCATTGGAGGCAGAACGAAAAGAATCACCCTGTGAACGTCCTTAGAACGATTCAGTTTGTGCGGTTGGCCTGCTTCTTTTGTAAAACTTTGCCTTGAGATAGGGATGTGCTTCGGCGATCTTCCGTGAGAGAGTGGCCGAAGCCCAATTGTCGCAATGCATGGCGTTTGATAAGTCAGCCAATGCCACATCCGCAAATAGGCTATATCCAGAGAAACTCTGAGTAAACTTGACAACTGAAAAGGCGTATATTCCTACCAGGGCCCTATTAATAAGGGACTTCAGTCAATTATGACTTTGGTGAATTGTGTTGTCTGAAAGACACGACTAGCAATGGTGGATCCTTTGGGGAGAAAGTTCCCCAGTTACTGGGAAGCTGACAGCACTTTAAGAACATTATTGGGGAAGAGATTCACCAGATGACACTTCAACACTTAGTCCTCGTTATATCGGACCTTGATATAGTGTGTTAAATAAACTTAGCAAAAAGCATACTAAACTTATGCTAGGTCTTGTTGTCATTTAGGATCAAGGTCCTGAGTTTTCTTGCCTCTCCTTGAGGCTGTAGTCACTGGAGCGGCTTAGGGTACCATGTGTTGGCGCCATGGAGAGACAGGCATCTTCACACGTCATGAAACGAAACAAAGCTAACTTGACAAAATAAAGTGTGTCCAATCTCGTGGTTGCCGCACCTTGTTCAATCCGATCTAGAGATTCAACCCAATCATGAATGCCAAGAAGGGTTGGCAACCTGCAAGCTGCCAGAAGGGAGCCGGATCCTCCACTAGCTGGAGATATCGTCAATATTCGTTTAGGAAAGGCATTTATGATAAGACGAGGGCTGTAGGATGACGCATTTTATTGAGACACTGCTCATGATATGTTTGATTTCTCCACGCAAAGATCAGCTGGACTGGAAATAGTGCCTCATCACGATCTGAACCAAACTTATTACCGCAAGATTGGACTCATGACGTAAGGGATGGAGATGAATCGATTCTCAATCAAAGCCCATTTCCCCATTAGGGGTCAGCTTGAACCTCCTGCGGACGCTATTATGCGGACTGCGAAAATAGCGTCCAGAACATGAATGTAACGACATACGTGTAGCTGGCATGACGAACTGCGGCTCTTTAGATCAGTTGTTGGCTTTTCAAATGCCTGACGATCAAACAGGTGGACCTGGACGATCGTACGGGGCTTGTATCCGAATCTACTCCGTTAAAGGCTGTACTAATCACAGCAATCTCGTGCAGTTGACTTTGAAGTGAGACGTCTCATGTTAATCACAATCGTGATTGACATGACCATTACTTCAATCCCCATCTTGACACGCAATCCTTCTTGGCCGTATAGAGACAAAGGTATCAGTTAGCCGCCTTTGCAAAATAACATGACAACCCCATTCTGGTTGTAACCTTCGAGCGTACCGTATTTCTGGCGGCTGAGTGAGCATGGATAGTGCAAGGGCCAAGGGGAAGCCGGTGTAGCCGGTTGAGCTAGGAGATTCA
The DNA here is from genome assembly GCF_013396075.1 of Fusarium subglutinans. NCBI lineage: Eukaryota > Fungi > Ascomycota > Sordariomycetes > Hypocreales > Nectriaceae > Fusarium > Fusarium subglutinans. Next base: position 60,287 of record NW_023502172.1, read on the forward strand.
TCAGATTTTGCCCTGAATTTAGCTATGTATGTTTACATCTTCTCAAACAATAATACGTTGTGGCCAATGGGACTTGATGATAGTCACAAACACCAAGAACTTGGCAGCATTGCCATCACGATTCGGAGCCCAAGCCCAAGCCCAAGCTGCAAGGTCTTATTCAAAGATGTAATTTCCATTCGGAGTTTGACAGTCCAGGTAGTCTTCTCCAGGTTTTGAAAACCCCGAACCATCCTGATCCTTGTCCGGCTGAATTAGGGCTCGGATGCCTCACTCAGGCTCAAGACTGTCCTACTGCAGTATGTGCAAAGCTCAGAGGTGATGAACATCTGTATTAGAAGGCAATGGCATTATGCATGAAATCGCTACAGATATTGTATGTCTGCATTTGGCATTTACAGTACGGAGTAAAGCAGTTTGTAAAGTACGACGCCGAAATTGATAGTCTACCCACTCTATGCGTACATGAAAATCAACATTTGAGGCCTCAAAGTGCCAAGCTTTTTCTGACCCCAGAAAACTACTGAGTGAAGCCCGCTTATAGTTACTGTACAAATCCGTACTCCGAACAGACAGGTTCTCTCCGAATCCCAGCGGCTGGACGCTTACGTATCCATGAAGCAGGATGGTGGAGCCAGACCAGCAAAGTCTAGATATCATGTTGAGGCTTGGCGAAATACTATTGAAGCAATACGAGGCCTGGCTCGCTGACTTAGCTCGCTCACTGGTATGGTGTAATTTCGCTGGTACGAGGCGGTAGGCATTCCATCCCATCAGTGAAGCTGACAGGATGGGACGATACCCGCAACATGGGCGAACAAGAGAATCGCGACCAGAGTGGCTGGCTGCAGGGCTTCAGGCGCCGAGACGCATTCAATGGATCCCACGAGAAATCATTGATGGAGCCAGCGGCAACAAGAAGCCTTGAATTGGAAGATGGCGTTACTCCGTAGTTAGTGACGAATCTGTTTTGCCGGGCTGCCGGGATATGCCTCTCTCTATCCACTCCGTCCGTATCCCGCCCGTCGTTAACGCCGCTCTACGGGCTCCGAAGCGGGAGAATCCCAGCCACTGTCTACCGAATATTCTTTTATAGGCTCACGTTGGCCTAGGTTAGTAGTTTTGGGCAGTGGATCGGCGGTATATACTGCAGGTACCCAAGCTGCAAAGCTACCAAGTTACCTCTTTCGTAAGTCGTGAAGCGTTTGGACAAGATTTGTTGCAATCTTGTCTTGACTGCTTGAGCTCTGCTGCGCCGCCGCGAGTCCCAAGTCTTGCTGTTTGCAATGTGTACCGGATGCCAGGTTGTGTGCTCGGATACCAAATCAAAGCCGTCTCAGACAAAGGTATGATACTGGTGATAGCCCGCGCCAAGCGACTGAAGCCCAGATGCGCGCGGCCTCTTCTTCACGTTGCACCACGCATGTCTCCGGATCTTGGCTGGGTCATAGACAACTGATCCGGTGTCAGAATGATTGGATGGCATGTTTCTCCAGTATGGCTCTCTAGACGTCCAACTGTCCATTCAGCATCTTTCCTGTTAGTGAAAGGCATGTTGCGAAACAAAGGCCTGCCTTGCGAAGGCTCCGATTCATGCTCTGTCATTCTTTGAGCTCTATTTTCGTCTCCAAGCTACGTCGTCAACTTGAAACTGGGCTTCATGTCAAGTATATAGAAATACGATACCCTGCCATTATTGTATGCATGTTGCAGTCTTCCTTGCTTCTCAGAGCATCCATCCTCTGTTCGATTCCCTGATTCACTTTTTATACTTGTATTTCCGTTTTAATCCTCTTGGCTCACCGACTTTGCTCTCATTACTCGGTGTGCAGTACATTAGAGGTGCTAAGAGGGTCCTCTTAGTGATTTGAGGGTGTCGGTTCTAGACTTAGACTTCTCGCCCAGACCATCGCCGGCTGCTAGTGACGTATGCCATCGACCAGGTCCATCACCACTCAATTCGTTCATCGCGAATCGCTCATCAAAGCACTGGATGGGACCATCCTGTATGGGTACGGGGGTACGCGGCTCCAAGCAAAGCAGAGCAAAGCACATTTTTGTATGCAGGCAAGCAAGCAAACAGGATCGCCTAAGCCCGGACCCTCTTGTTACCAGCTCCGGAGACAACTCTAGCTGAAAGTTGCTCAACTCGTGGGACTTATCAGTAAAGGGACCCCCGCGCTGGCTGGAGATCGCAGCATTGGACCAGGCTTGAAGCTTGTTGGAGGTCCTCTTTTTTCCAAGAAAACCTGCTCTTGACGTTGCGATTTCTGGGTCCCTACCAGCCTCTGACAGATTTATTAAACAACCAAAGCCCGCAAGTCCAAACCCTGGGAAAAGGTGGACGTTCTGAACGACGCATCTCCTTTTAGAGCTCAACGCACGCATTACAGCGCTGTACCGACCACTAACAAAGTGCCGTTGACATTGACATTGGCATCCAATTGCCATCGCCGACTGACGATCTTTCTCAAGCCCGCCGACGCCGGCTTCCGCGTGTTGACGTACCTACACTGAAATCACGAAATTATATAAGAAATTACCGACCATCCCCATATTCAGAGCCAAGACTTGCATCGTCTAACTAGGTTCTCGTCACTTTCACTCGTCGCTCGCTCAGTTGCTGCAATTCCTTTTACGGTAGTTCACCACAGTTTTGACCTCGACCAGCTGTACCAGGGCTGGTCATCCTTGGCCGGTTAATAAGTACTGACTGACATGTCAGTCGCCCGAAGCATCCGTATCTGCATCCGCAATCTGCTTCGCACCCGCCGCAGCACCACCTTTGAATGGATACAGTCCGGCGCCGAGTTCTAAAGGGAGTCTAGAGTCTAATAAAGTCGCACATACAAGAAGCGCCCACTTCACCTACATCTGAATCGTCCCGCACGCAAGGGCCTGTTTTCTTCCTCTTTCCTCCTCACTCCTGGACCTTGGATTCGCCCTGATCTTGGATGCCCAGCTATAGACAAGCTTGTCTGGAAATTACGGTACCAGACTGTCGTCAGTATTGTGGCTGACGCACCTCACACCTGTCGAGACATCCCTTGCGCAGTTGATCTGTTCAACTACTGACCTAACAGCTCTCTCCCTTTCGCTGTTTGTGGTTTCTGGGCACTAATTGGCCTGTTTTCTTCTTCTTCTTGATATTTTTGTCTCAGAAATTTCTTCAGTTGCAGGCCGAGCATTGTGGACAAAATGGGTCGAAATCGAGGTGCGTACCATCAAATATTGTGCATTCGTGAATCTCATTCCAGCTCTGGACTTGTCTTTGATCGTCCGCCACGTACGTTGCGTTGCGTCGCTTTACGACCCGACAAGACAGAAGACGGCGCTAGTGGTTCGCTGGTCCTTGCCCTGGCGTTGGCCCAGTCTAAGTCTAGGCGGGCTTGCCCATGTCATGATGGATGCCCACTGCACGGTGGCAGCTCTACGCCTGTAACCACAGCCAGGGGGGGCTGCTTATGGGTACCTCTCGGAACGGCGGGGGCTTTGACATCCACTATGCGTTGACGTGTGGTGGCCCAAAATGTCCTTGGCTAGCTCATCTAGGGTTCCGTTTCTTTTGGTTCAAGGGACTGAGCGACGGGCTCTCTTCCCCTAGGGGGCTGCATACCATTCTGTTCATAACATCTCACCTCATCCCGTCCTTGTCGTACTAACTCGTTGGTGCCAATACTTTAGTCCTCTCTTTTATGTCCCAGTTCTCTGCGGGCACAAAGACACCGCCACCCTCAACTTCTCCTCCGTCAAATTCACCTCACAGACCGGGGCATCGCAAGACGAACTCTGGTACAGAACCCTTTCCCGACCACCGAGTCAGTACCGACATTTCTCGGCCAAACACACCGCCTTCGCGGCCAGATTATGGCACTCCCATAAACGGCGGCTCCCCGATCGAACCTTCTGCTCGCCGAAGACGCAGCTCATCTGCTGCATCATCACGACCCCCGTCCATGGTCCTGGCTCATCAACCAGCCATCATGGATATCACGGAGGATACGATCCCCGAACTGCAGCCTATCTTTTCATTCCTCAACAGCCATTCCAACAAGCTGTACCAAGAGGGTTATTTCCTCAAGCTCGATGACCAGAATACACGTACGCTCGATCTAGCTTCCATTGCCGCTTGTTCCCCTCCACACTTGCACCCCTGTGACGCCAAGTTTACTCCACACTCAACTATTTACACATGTGCTGCAAGGATGTTCAGCTAACAAAGCCGGTTACAGAAGGCAAACCCAACCCTGATAGAACCTGGACAGAGTGTTTTGCCCAGCTTGTGGGAACCGTCTTGTCACTCTGGGATGCCGCAGAACTCGATGCAGCTGGCGAAGACGGCGAAGTCTTGCCTAAGTTTATCAACTTGACAGATGCCTCAATCAAAATGGTGAATAACCCGCTCGCGTGCCAAGTATGTCTTCACACTTGATTAACACAATTTCGTCACAGATCGAGTCGCTGCCTACAAGATCTTCAGACGAGCAACCGCTACAGAACATCCTGAGCATTTCAACGGCTGGAAGAAACAGATATCTCCTCCATTTCAACTCGCGACACTCGCTGCTGCAATGGACTGCTGGCATTCGACTAGCTATTTTCGAGCACTCCTCTCTGCAGGAGGCCTATACTGGCGCTCTGATTGCAGGCAAGGGCAAATCGCTCAACAATATTGGTGTCATCATGGAGAGGGCACGATTCCCCACCGAAGAATGGGTTAGAGTCCGATTCGGCGCTGGTGTACCTTGGAGACGATGCTGGTGTGTTATCACCCCTCCTGACGAAAAGCAGTATGCAAAACTCCAGAAGGAGCTTAAGAAGAGGTCTCCTTACGATCGATCGCCTGTGCCCACACTCAAGGGAGATGTTAAGTTCTATGACCAGCGAAAGGATGGCAAGAAGCAGAAGAAGATGCAGCCAATCGCTACCATCACCGACGCCTACTCTGCCTATGCCATCTATCCCCAGTCCAAGTCATTGATTGACGCGTCGACCTTACTCAAAGTTGAGGGTAACATTGCTATTCACACTGATCCCCCCTCGTCTACCGAAGGGTTCGTCTTCATCATGCCTGAAACTCACCCTGCTGTCAGCGGATTCGAGATGCTGCTGCGTTTCCTCTTTCCTACCTGGGATACCTTTGGTCTTTACGGCCGACCTGGTAGACTTGTTGCCAGCACACTTGACTCCAGATCTCTCATGTTTGCTATGCCTAAGAGCCGGCGCTATGGTTATCTTGAGAATTTGGATGTTTCCAACCTCATTCTTGAGGATGGTAGCTCTGGATGGGGCGAGAGAGATTGGAGAAAGAAGCTCAAGGACTGCACCGGCACTCGCATGAATGCTGTAGATGATGCACCCACGACACGTTCTCGAAGCAACAGTCGAAAGAGTGTTCGACTAAGCTTTGGTGATGGACCTCCAAAACCCAAGGCCGGATTTTCGGATGAACAAGTCCCGACCAGATCCTCGCGATCATTCTCTCTCACTGATCGCACTCGAACAGACTCAGCTCCCGCAGATCCTGCGAGGGTTGCCTTCGGAGGACATGGCCGTAACTCATCCGACCCCAACCAATTGGGAGGCCCTCCTCTCCGTCCTGGTACCAATGGTAATAGCCCTTACTCAGGCTCGCCACAACGTGGACAAACTCCGGTTGGCGCTCCGCGCCATAACCAAGCTTCACGTGACGAGAGTCCCGCTTACCAGAATGAACGAGCCCCCTCTGGCTCTCCTCCCCTGAAAGACCTGGATGGTATGCGTCAGATGCATACTCCTGAACCAGTCTCACGACCCCCAGCCTTTAGCCACGGGTCCCAGGCTCGCCCTGTCAGCAGAGCCTATCATTCGCCTGAGCTTAGGCGGGCTAATAGTAGGCTTTCTGTCACAACTCTGGCCCAGCTTGCCACAGCTGGAGGATTGGGTGGCCAAAACGATTCAAATCCTTCTCCACGAGGGGATGAGGTGGACGCTGCAAGATCTGGACCATCGGTACTGCCACCACACGCCAACTCCGTAGGGATATCTGCTAACGACAACCGTTCGCGTGAAGCTTTAAGCCCACTGAATCAGGATCCCTCTTTCAACAGTCTTCCTCCTCCGGCAAACTTATCCCAACAACGATCACGATCGCCACTGGCCCAGCCCCCGCTTGGGCCTCCTAGTGCATATGGCCGCGGGCCTAACTCCCGTCCTGGAACTTCAGAAGGACGGCGATCTCCGATGCCTCCCGGTATGCCACCTCAACAACGACCTCCCCATCCTCAAAATGCCAACCGTCGGCCTGACATGGGCCCTGATGGCCGCCGACCGTCTGACCCTCGACGGCCTGGCCCTGACGGACGAAGACCATCGGATCCTCGGGGTCCTGGCTTTGATGGGCGTAGACCTTCAGACCCTCGAGGTCGTGGCAATGGTCCTCCTCCTGGCCACATGCCTCCGCCACCTGGCCCCCATGGTAATTATCGTCCCGGACCAGGGCGCCCCGGACCTCCTGGACCACCTCCGGGTTATCGCCCTACCGGACCTCCTCATGGACCACCGGGACCAATGGGCCACCGAAAGCCTGTGCCAGGCGGACCGCCCCCACCTGCGCCTTTTGAAAATTCCAAGGGAAACACTATGTCGGGAAGCAGTGGCATCACCACGAATGAGATAATTGACCATTATGCGTTCGATCAAGGTCGTCAGACACCTCGGCAAGGCACACCGAACTCAGAGAGGCGGCCGGGACCCCCAGGCAGGCAAGAAAGCCACATGAGCAACCAAAGCAGTCATTATGAGGATAATTCTCCCACCAGCAGCCTCAAGAACTTTGTAGATACATACCAATACAGCGAACCAAAGCCCCGAGCCGGTGTCCTGAAGACTGTCGGTGGCGCTGAGGAGCCCGATCCTCGAGACCCTGGCTTTGATATACCAGATATCAATTTCGGCCCGACCATTAATTACGCAGCCACCAAGGACCGCAGTAAAACACCCAGCGCTCTGACTCCTGGCGGCTCATCACAGAGACCGCATACACCCGGGGGTCAAGGACCAACGCCCCCACCTCATAAATATTCGGGTTCTCAGGGGTCTCTAGGACGTAAGGAATCCCCAGATCCAAAGCGCACCATGGCATGGCAGCCCGGCGCATCAACTCCTCCGAGCAATGCACACGGGTTAAGCCCCGAAGAGTTTGTGCAGCAAAGGGCAGCTCATGCTCGCAGTGCATCCGGCAACACTTTGGGCGGCTCACCCAGCCCAGGCATAAAACGAACTAGTTCTTCTGACATGCTACACGCTATTCAGAACGGCCGCCACTCTCGCAGCAGTTCTGCTGATCTGCTTGCACGACCTGGATCGCGGGGTGCTAGTTCGACCTTGAACTTTGCAAGCTCTGGAGAAACATCTAGCCACCTCAGTGCTCGGGAGCAGGAGCATGTTGCCCGCCTCACAGGCCAGCCGTTGATCAGTATGCCAGGACATCAGAGACAGGGTTCCCAGGGTAGTTTTATGCCTGGCCACCAGAGGCAAGCTTCCTCTGGATCAGGGTTAGTTGGTGCTATCGAGGCCCGGGAACGAGAAAAGCAACAGATGAAGCAAGGAGTGAACAGCCAGGCAGTCCAGCATGCGATCAGCCAGCGTCAGCAGCAACAGGCTGCCATGGCGTACCAGCAGCAAATGGCGCAGCAACAAATGGCTCAGCAGCAAATGATGCAACAGCATATGGCCCAACAGCAACAGATTTCGTACCAGCAGCAGGCTCAACAACAACAAAACTACCAGCAGGGATATCAACAGCCAATGATGGGTGCTGGTAACATTCCCCCATACAGCCCCATGGGCCAGCCAGCTGGTCAGTACACTCCCGGTGGATCGCCGTACGGACCGGCAACTCAGCAGATGGGAGGAGTTGGACAGCCGAACAGTTTCTCGCGACCACTCCGGGCTGCGCAGCAGGTCGACCCTCGCTTCGTACCACCTCAGGGTCAATACGGCCCATCGCCTGGAGCTCAGCAGACCACTCGAAACGTTCATCCCCAGTATCAAGGACAGGCGTTTTAGTAACGGACAGGGCAGGGTCTAGGTATACCACTACTTGACTAAGATCATGGATATTTGGATGATTGAAGCGATTTGGAGCAAACATGAAGGGGCCGCATATATCACATGGCGTTCAGGAATTGGCAAGACGTGCTTATTTGGGGGCAGCGGGTTGAAAACCAATTGCATAGTTATAGTCTTGGGCATACAAAAAAAGGACTACATTACCTTTGGAAGGGGCAGCATACTTGTTTATAGATGCATTTTGAATCTGCCTAACATACATTTCTTTTTCTTCTAAGAATTATAGTGCTTTCAACTGACATTCCGCGTATGTAAGGACCAAGGTGCAAGTAAGGTTCTATGATGGATGGCGCTTAAAACAAGGTACACAGAGTCCGGGATAAATATAATTCTTACTTCTTGAAGAAAAGAAAAGAAACGAACAAAACTCAATTGTATTTCTGTCTAATATCATGACGTAGATAGCAAGAGTTGAGAAGAAAGTCATCTATTGGTTGATGACGCTGCGTGAACTAGGCTGAGACCTTTGGCAGGCGTCGCTGTCCAGTGACTTTGCTCGACCCGCTCGTTTCTGGAGGCGAGTCTCGAGGGCAAAGCATTGTTGGTAGGCGCCTGATGAACTGAGGTAGATTCTTGTACTTAATAGCCTGTGATTGTTAGTGAAGTGACAAGGCGCGTGACCTGAACGCGCCCCAAGTACCATTTTCACGCGCCCGTGTTACAAGAAAAGAAACGTGATGTGACCTTGTTTTGTTGAATCAGATGAGCTTGACTTTTTTTTTTTTTAACCCTCTCTGGTTGCTGAGGCATCCGAGACGTACAGTAAGTCTGGAGGGACCGTTTCCACTCTGTCAGTCGGTGGAGGTAAGGGGTCGCCGCCCCGTTGGTGATCATGAACGGCACTCAAACGGCTTCTCCCCGCTGCGACTTTGCTCTCTTGGGGATTTATCAGCCTAGAAGCGGTCACTAGAGGGTGCCTAACACCTTGCTAAATCTCAGTCTGATAGGTCAGCCAACGCCGTTAATCCAGATTCCGATTGATATCAGCCAACCAGCGTCAGTAGCGACTTGACACTCGAGGATGGAAACTGTCGGTCGTGACGTCCCTCATCCCTCGTCCCAGCCGTCCCATCCAATACTTGAACCTCAAAGTCCCTTGTCGTTTCTTTTTCTATCCTGCCCCCCTCTCTTGGACTCTTGATACTCTTCACTTGTCTGTCTCGTTTCTTTTCTTCTTTTCTTTCTTACCTCCAAACATACGCAATTTCTTTATACAAGACTCGCACAACTGTTGTCTCGACTCGACCGCACCGAGACATACAAACTTTTGGCTGGTTGTTACCCCAACTACACCAGCGCCTAGGACTTTCAACCCTCTTGCTAGATGCGCCCGTGATCGCCTCGACTTTTTAGTACGATCTCACGATTTGCCTCAACTCGGCCTCGTTGGAATTTTCTACGACAGTCTTGCATTGCTTCGCAGCGTAGGCTGCTCGAGTCCCTCCAATGGACGGCGACGAGCCCACGCAAGGTACGCCTGCCCATCTATCCAATGCTTCCCCCTTCTTCAAGCTGACCTCCCTCTGGAAGCGACGCAGAATGTTCTGGATCCGCGCCGTGTTGGGAAGCAGAATTCAGGCTTCTCAGACGAAGATATCTCCGACATAATATGCGTCCTCTACCCACACTCTGATTCTGCCCGTGTCGAACTCGAACGTCTGGTCGGCGAAAACTCCCCACATATCATTGGAAAGGACGAAGCAGATGGCGTCGAACCCGACTATGCCTTGGAAGACCAGGCAGCCCGGTTTCTCGCCAATCCAACCGGCACCGGCACCCATGCCATCATCCTCCGTCTGTCGTCGCACCTCAAGACTCCGAAAGCCGGCTTTGTCTTTGGTCGAAATCCTGTGCGATGCGACGTTGTGTTTGTCAATGATCCCTTGAAACGAATCAGTAACATTCATTTCCGGATTTACGTCAACGAATATGGCACTGTCATGGTTGAGGACCAATCGACCAACGGTACCATTGTGGATGACCACCTTTTAACCTCCCACCCTCAAGCCAAGGGAAGAAGTGACCCTCCGATTAGCAAGTGGGTTTTGAGTTCTGGATCCATCATTAAGATCTATCTCCATAAGGAGGCCCGGGACTTGACTTTCCGAGTCCGTATACCAAGGCGTGATAATGAGTATGACCAAGCATATACCGATAAAGTCGACGATTTCTTCACACGTCATGGGCTACCACGCCAGAATGAAACCATCACGCCTGGACCAGGCGGCCACGTTGACCTCTTCAAACAACCTGCCCAGACTAATCTCAAAAGAGAAGAGACTAATGAGATAACACAGCGTACTCCTCAGACGTTGTCTAAAAGAAGAGACGCAACACGGGAATGGACGGGCTCCGGAAAATATAATAGAACCGGCTCGATCGGAAAGGGTGCCTTCGCAGTTGTCCACAGGGTCACCTCAAAGTATGACGGATTGCCATATGCTGCTAAAGAGATTGAAAAGCGCCGCTTTATCAAGAACGGCGTACTTGATCAGAAGGTAGAGAATGAGATGAAGATCATGCAGCGGGTTAAGCATGTGAGTTCTGCGCCTTGTTACCCGCTTCCATTGCTAACACAACTTAAAAGCCGCATATTGTTCGCTACATGGAGCACTTTGAATGGGATGACCGATTGCTGATCATCATCATGGAATTTGTGCCCGGCGGCGATTTGGGAAAACTCATCTCAGACCAAAAGGCTCTGAGGGAGGATGTTGTTCGAACCATGTCAGGGCAGCTCTTGAGTGCCTTGGGGTATCTACACGCCAATAGCATCACTCATCGCGACGTCAAACCAGACAACATCCTCATAAACTCACTCAATCCAATTGATCTCAAGCTTACCGACTTTGGCTTATCGAAAATGGTCGACAGCGAACAGACCTTCCTGCGAACGTTTTGTGGCACCTTGCTTTATTGCGCGCCTGAGGTGTATACAGAATATGCCGAGTACGACGATGACGGTGTACGTAGTCGAGGAAAGAAGGTGAGACGTCCACCGGGCCAGAGATACAACCACGCGGTTGACATCTGGTCTCTAGGCGGGGTCTTGTTTTATGCTCTGACTGCGTCGCCTCCTTATCCTGTCAAGAGTGGCATCAGCTACTCGGAGCTGTTACACAAAATTATGACCACCCGGCTGAACATTGCACCACTGCAGAGGAATGATGTATCGGAGCAAGCTATTGACTTCCTCTGCAGAATGCTCCAGCGCCGGCCAGAAAACCGAGCAACCGTGGCAGAACTCGAAAGCCACCCATGGTCTTCCGGCGAAGACTCTATCATCAGCGCTTCACAGTCCTTTGACGAGATTTCGGATGATGATATGTTTGACAACTTTTCCCAATTGCAACCTAGACAGTTCGAAGAAGATAGAGTCAGTGACTCTATGGGCGAAGAGTCAGAACAAGAAACCCCGACGGTACCACTAGAAGCGAACCAGCCAAGACTATTCGGAGAAGTTGGCGTCTCGGCGATTGGTAGCTCAGGAGTTATCCCGGAAGATTATCTCAATCTCGAGGACAGCAGCAACCATAGCGGAGACGAAACTGAAATCCTCCGGAAGGATGAAGATGAAGCATATCAATCGGACGATTTGGTCACGCCCAGGAACAGGAATCGCCGAACATATCGCCAGAATAACATTTCAATGGCACAGAATCAGTCTGAGGACCAACTTCAGAGTCTTGTCGAGGACGTGGCGTCACAGAGCCTCGGTGGGAATGAGCCAAAACTGCAAGGCCCCGGGCCATCGCGCTATTCTCTGCAATCGGCAGACTTCAATACTAGTAAACGAAAACCCTCGTCATATGACACAAGCGATGAGTTCGACAACACACCCCAAGGAAAGCCTACAATGAAAAGACTTAAGTCAGAAGGTAATATTGAAGATGTAGCACATGACGTACTTGAAGAGTACAAACTGCTGGTGCAAGTACCATCTGCCGAGAAGCAAGCTTCAGGGCGTCAAATCGACAAGCCTTACAACAAGACGTGTTTCTGGGAGCAAGACAAAACAACGTGGCACTTCGACTACCCGGAGCTCACACATTTGCAACACAAAGCTTTCGAGCGGGGTGCGGCAGCAAGGAATGAAAAATTCGAGCCCGGAAAATCGCCGTTATGGGATCTTGCGATGAAGTACTTCTCCCCCGTTTCCAAAGCCGGGTCACAAATCAACCAAGCTCGACGAAGCTCGCGGACACCCCAGGACACAGCGGCCGATGAGCCCCTGGAATTTCCTCCGACTGCCGCCCCGCTTGAGAACTCTCAGATTCCCGACACCATGCCTACGCACACGCAGATAATTGTCCCGGTTCAGGAAGATGAGCTCAATAGACGTGCCATTGGCGTGCTTGAGTCTCATCATGAGTCCTGTGTCTCTGGGATTAGTATTCCTATCAAAGATACTTTGGTGTCATTCGGCCGTGGCCCGGCAAATACTGTGGTCTTCAGAGATATACAAGAATCTCGAGTGCCGAAGTATGCGTTTAAACTGCTACTCTGGAAAGAAGATGGCACCTTTGACCCTTCAAAGGATCCTGATAAAGTCCCTCCTCCTTGGCTTCGAGATGCTGGAGACCCAAACGAGTATGGGTTTTACATCTCGACCAAAGCATCTGTTGGTATCAGCATCAATGGTTACCAACTTGCTTCTTCTGATGCCAAGAACCACAGCGGCCCCTCACACCATTGGGCTCGAATTTGGAACGGCGACACAGTGATGATATGGGGCGATAGAAAGAGCACGCAGACGAAGCTCGTATTCCAGTGTTTCTGGGGAGCTTCTTCACAGGCGCGTGAGGGGAATCAAGGCCTACAACTCGCATCTCCATCACTCTCCCAGAAGCTTGACACTGCGTGTCTGAAGGCAGAGAAGAGGATCAAGGAGGCCATTGAGAAGAAGAAGATTAAGGATGCAATCAACGCTGATCTTTGGGAGCGTACAGAAAATATTGAAAGAGAACAAGAACGAAGTCGTGCTTTTGAGAAGAAGCGAAAGGAGGCCATCGCTTATCTTGACTCTCGACAAACCCCTTTGTCGCGAATGGCTTCACCAGCAAGCGCACTCGGAACGAGTAACTATCGTGAACCTCTGATGTTTCACATGAGCTCTGACAACAACCTCTCGATCCAGTGACGAAGCGCATCATATATATGATTTGCGAGAGGAGGGTTTGTACATATTTACTGAAGTCTCCAGTCCTTGAACTGTTGCCACGGACACGGAGTTATGATTTCTTTTCTTTTTCCTTGGCATCTTTGACGGGCATATGGGCTAAGCACGAGAATTGCTGGTACTATGGGAAACCATGGGAATGGCGAATGCTACTTACAGCTAGATTCGTGATTCTTCTCGGCGAAAGGGGGCTTATCTGGATGGAGATAGATGCTGCTATCATGGCATCTTGGAGGAGTATATGTGGGAAAATGCAGAACATACAATATAGAAAATGATATATCTTGTAATTGAAGACTTTGCACATCTCTCCTTTTATACGACTGATATATCTTAGCTGTGACGGAAAATGATTGGCATTATACAAGTTGAACAAGTTTGTCCGTACCTCACCATTGAAACACATGTTGAGGGCCAGTGCATAACACATCAGGCATCAAGTCATTCTATCTCCAGGTGATAATACAATAGCAGGTTTAACCGAGAAAGCGCTTGTCATACAATCATAATCCTCCTTCATACAAATCATAATCATTTCTCGTAACCGACCTCATTTCAACTTTTCATCATCCGGATCCAATCATCCAGAGGTCGATGCACATGCATCCAACATTCATACATTTTGTTCCCAAAAGGTTCATTTCCACATATCTTCTCGTTCGGGAGCTTAATCACTAGGCTCAAGTGAAAGTGTGGCGATGCCTTATGAAAGCATGCTGGTGGTTATCAAGTTTTAGACAGCTATGCCATCTATAAAAGGCTGAAAAGGCGATGTATCATGAAAAGAAGTGTTCTGGAGAGTTTCATGAAACTTGTTGAAATCTGGACCAGGAGATACTTCTTCGTCTTCCTCGACGAGTGAAGAAGCGGTCTCTACGATAAGTTTGTACTCTGCGAGACTAGAGCGTCAGTCGGTAAGATTGACAGCATTAGTTTTAGTCAAGACTCACCAATATGGTCAGATGCACTCTCGTGGGAGTCATCAGCAATGCTCGCCTCCTCAACTGTTGGGATAGGATCAAATGCATTCTTCCATACAGACGTGTCTGACTGGGCGGGCGAGCTTTGCTTGCCCGCGTGCTCTTTCTTTGGTGAATTATCAGATCTAACAGAAGAAGTGCAGTAGGCGAATTCTGGAAAGCTGTGCTGGCGAGGTGTATAATAGGGGTTGCCACTGGCTTGACACTTAGTCTTGTCAAGAGTTGAATCCCTGTCGATGAAACTGCACGAGCCAGGATCCGTAGATGAGGCAGTAAAAATGTTTGACGAGCATCTAGATTGCTGAGGACATGGAGTTGTCTGGCTGTCAGTGAAACTGCGAGGGCCAAATCGTTCCTAATTGTCTCTGGCAGTCTCGTTAAAGTTGTGACTTGAGGGGTATGAGCTTGCTCGATCGCCCAGGGGAACGGAAGATGACTTGTTCTTTGTCTTCTTGAAGAAGGATGAAAACACGCTCCCTGAAGACATACGGGATGGGAGAGATGCAGTGGATTCCATGCACTCATCATGGTAGCTGTAGTCGTGAAACTTGGGGATTGGCGCCTGGAATCCTTCGTCTGTCTCATGGCGTTCATGCGAGGGGCTGTCATCTGTATACTGATCTGCATAGGAGTACGCAGGACTTCGAAAGGAATCCCAGTCTCCGCCGTTATCAAAATCTTTGCTGAAAGCACCCTGGGAGTAGCCCTTCGAAGGTGCTCCTGGCCGAAAGTCGTCTGGTGTACGCAAGTTCTCGCGGTTGGGTACCGAACTAATTCTCGAAGATTGACCATAGTGAGGATGGAGGTACTTGTCTGTGACCTTTCTTTCAGGCGAATAGCTGTTGTAATATGATGGTTTCTTGCGTGAGATGAGAGGGGATTCTGGGAGCCTCATTCTGGTGGGAGACTCAGGCTCCGAGAACTCAGTATCCCCCTCGTAAGTCAAGGGAGTACGAACATCAACAGACTTCTTGAACCTCACAGTCTTACTACCGGAAGACTTGGAGGAGCTCGGGTCAGATCGATCAGAGTCAAGAGACTTCTCGCGCGGTCGACGCGGTTCTTTTTCTGTGGCATCTTGGATTTTCCCGGAGCCGTCTGAAGATGACCGATCACTGGCCATTGCGGACTTAAGAATAAAGTCATGCGGAAGAGTTTTCCATGGCTCGTAAACCTTGTTCGCAGACTTCTGGCCAGCCATTTCGTCTTCATGGCTATCAATGTGCATATCCCCTTTGGAGTGAGCCGTCGAAACCGAGTCTTCAACATATGGTGCCTGGTAATTCCGAGAGCGCTTTTCGCTTTCCTTCTGAGGGGAAGGAGGAGGAGGATCAGTGTTAGTATCTCCCGATGACTTCCGCTCTGCTCGGCGGCCGGAGGACCCCGTGTTTCTCGAAGGACAGTAAGAAGACTGTGAGGAAATGACAGTACCTCTGGGCTCTCGTGGTTCAGGACGCCTTCCACGGACCTTCTCGACTGTGGGAGCCTGTTTGTCGTACTCGGTGGTCTCGTTGTGGTCAAGGGAGGTATTCGGTTCCCCTCTCTTACGATTCCGATGGCGATTCACAGTCAGAGAATCCATGTCATCTTCCTTCTGAATGGCAGCTCGCCTGGCTATGTGGTCCTTCAGTCTGGGGGCCTGTTACTGCATGTTAGCTGTTATCTGATGTTCACGATATTCGGTTGGCATACCAGTCCAATTACAGAGTCGTCTGCCAGACTTCCATTGTAGTGGAACTCCAGGACGCAGGCATCGCAATAGTTTGTGAAGATTGGCTCTCCCGGAAAGACTGGGTGCTTGGCATGAAATGCCTTGGACCTCGCGCTTCCACAATTGGAACAGAAGTGGTATTGACGAACGACACCTCTTTTGTATTCCATCTCTCGGCAGCTTTCGCAGAGGTTTATCTTAGTGGATGGTCCTGGGCCAACAGGAAACTTCTTGTGGTAGAGCGCTGACCGAGTGTTTCCACACTCCGTGCAAACGTGATGGCGTTCGATGCGCTGAGGACTCACATCTCGTTGGCCACATTGCTCTCGCCTCCGGCTCTGCTGAAAGTCTTTTTCCTGTGTGGTCGTATTATCAGGGGCTGGTTGAGAGAAGCCGCTGAGAGTGGAGAGCGACACTTGTCTTGTGTGAGAATTTTTGCTTGCTCTGATAGCCTTGTTGAGGGCAAGATTCAGTCTGTCTTGAAGACGGCGGAGGTCGCGACGCAAGATTCTGCTGTTTGGCTCCTCGGCCAAGTCAGTCATCTTGGCTTCAATATGCTTCTGTAGGCGTTGCACTTCATTTGTCAACGGGCCGGAAACCTTGGTGTCTCCCTGATTGCCAGGCTTTTGGTAGCGCCCACTCCCTTCCCCTGCTGAGTTCAAGGTGTTTTTGAAACCCGCCGGAGGCATGGAGATCGTCGGTGCCTGATCAGACACAGGAGTTCGTGCTGCGACAGGTTGTGAAATAGGCGCAATATACTGAGCTGGATGAACTTGCATCAGGGTAGATGGCTGGTGCGGAACGTAGTTGATCTGGTGATGATAATACATTGGTTGCTGAGGAAAGGGTTGACATACTGGGACCCTGAGAGGCTGGCTCAAAGAAGGAACAGGAAATGATGACGATTGTACAACATTATACTGTTGCTTCGACAAAGGAAGGGGAAATTGAGGGGGAAATGTCGCAGAAGGCCGTACAAGAGAAACAGGCTGTTGCTGACTGTTCATGATGTCGACGGTCGATCTTCGAGAACTCGAGCGAGATCCCCGTCGACGAGACGATTTGCGGGGACTTGAACGAGGTGATGACTTGGCAAGATGTCGACGATGGTGTTTATTTCTCTTGGGGGATCTCTTGGAAGGATGAGGAGACGAATGAGGAAGTGCGCGAGACGTAGAGACTCTTTCAGGTGTATCATAGCCACGTTGTTGGCGTCCTCCTCGATCATCCGAAGAAGACAAAGAAGACGAAGAAGACGCGCTCTCGGAGCCAACTTCACTGGCATCGTCACATTCAGAACCAGATTCAGATTCAGATGCGTAGTCGATTGCTACACGGCGAGCGCTGTTGTTTCCAGATCCATTACCACGCAGAAATGGGAGGCCGAAGGCAGCACTCAATAGGTCGACATCATAGTCAGACCGACGGCGGCGGCGGCGGCGAATGGCTTTGTTAAAGATATTCATTACGCTTCAGCCAGGAGAAGCCTCCCGAGAGAGAGAAAAGCAATGTCCTTGATATTCGTATACAGATGGCGATTTAGTGGTGGTGTAGAGAGTGTTTGTGGGAGGGTAGATGAGAAGGAGAGTGGGCAGTTATGGTAGAGGAAGGAAGATAAGAGGAAGAGGAAGAAAATGGTTTCCGCGAGGTCCCCGAACAATAAACACGTAGACCTCTTTCGTTTGCTGGAGTTTTCTGTTATCGTTTGAAATTGTGGGCGCGTCTGGAAAAGAAGTTGAATAGAGGTGATTGTGGTGGCGGCCGTTGGCAGCTGGCAAGAACTGTCACTTGTTTCTACAAGTGGCAGCTTAGGTAGAGACTACCAGAAATGGGACATACAGTGAGCGCCCAGAGCTCGCAGGTTCTAGAATTAGTCTTTTGATTATACCAACAAAAGTCCTGTTTCTAAAAAGGAGATACCTAGTGAAAGAAAAGATCAGCTTGATGCTTCTGTCTAATATTCGACCGACGAAGGGGCTTACGGACTCCAGTCACAAAGGGTTCTTCTAATGATTTTGACCTAGAAGACTACCTTATGCTAACACTCGTGGTTTCTGCTCAAGGCCTACAATGCACAAGGGGTGTTGCTCCTGTACGGTTATTTTGGAGGCAGTTCCTAAAATGTCTAAGATCGCAGCGTACGCATCAGAGAAATAAATAACAGATATCTGTCAAGGAGAAGACGACGGCGACATCAAGTACGAAGAAGAGAGAAGATATGAAGATGGGACAGAGCATTCCCCCTCTCTTGTATGTGATTTTCTGTTCGGGCATGCCGATAAAGTCACCTACTTCGTTATCAACATTACCTAGCAATCAATCTTGTCGTTGTAGTCTATTCAGGCGTTTTCAAGCTGGCAAACGACAGTGCCCTTCTTCTCTTTCGTTGGCTTTATCAAGCAAACATGCCAAAGTCTTTGATGCCACTCTTTGTTGCCGCTGATAGATCATTGATTGACATGACAGATGGCCGCAAACACATTAAACATCATCCACGAGTTGCTTCAACGGTACTTTAACGAGACAGAGAAATCTCCGTTCCAACCAAATATTACACTGATATACATATTGAATTCAATTTTGTCTAAATGCGAGCTAAACCGGGAACCTTTATCCTTTCTTCCTAGGCTCCAGCACCAAAAGCTCGTTCTCCATCTAATCCACACGAAGAACGCGGGCACCTCGCTTTTGAACCGCCTTCTTCTTCTTCTGTCCACGGCTAAAGGCACCCGCTTCAAAATGATCACGGCCAACATTGTCAAGATCCTTGACCTTGTAAATACGAATGAGCCAATTCTCACTGGTAAATGCTTCTTCCAGCACATCGAGTGTGGGGCTTGTATCGGGCATTTTAACACCCCGGACTCGATCAACGATCTTTCCAGGGGAGTTGGTCTTGTTAAAGTTGTGGTAAGACATCTTGTACCTAAAATCAACCTGTTAGCATAGTCACCAATCGCTGTGCGGTAGTTTACTTACATCAAGCTGTTCTTCATGGTCTCGGTAGCACCGGCATCAACTCTATATTCGCCGCGTTCAGTGAAGAAGTTGCGCTCTTTGACCTCATCGGGCCAGATGCCCTCCGCAATACGAACCATCCAGAGGAACTTGTTGATATCATCACCGGAGTAGCCAAGAACGCCACCAAAGACGACGAGCACATAGTCAACCTCGTGCTGGCGCATGATGGGATAGCTGACCTCTTCGCGAGAACTCATGGCCTTTCCAACAGTAGCGATGTGGGTGTTGTTCCAGGTGTTGTTGTCAACAAGCGTTGGTCGATCAGCCATACCACCAATCTGATAACCATAGTCCCACCATGACATGATCTTGGCGTCTTTGCCGGTGTTTTGTCGGAGCCACTGATAGGCCTCCCGATAATCATCAATGATGACCGGGCTGCCATCCATGCGCCGACTGGACAGGACAACAGAGGGTGCTGAGTAGGCGTTGGAGGTGACCCATGTACAGTGAGTAACAAACATGACCAGGTAGACGACCATGCCAGCAACAACCGTGAGCTTGGACAAGGTGGTGTAGATACCGACGTCGGGCTTTGCGGTAGCTCGAAGTGCACCCTTGGCCTTCTTGGGTCCATCAACGGCCTCTCCTTGTGCAGCCTGGGTGGGCTCAGGCTGATTGACCCGCAGATAGGTGTCGAGGAGCTGAGAGGCAGCCATGGCAGCGGCAACACACACAACAGGTGTCAGTGTGAGCATGAGACGGACCATAACACCAGCAAAGTAGCTTGCAAACAGAGCATAGACAACAATGAATACATGCTCATCCGCGAGGTTCTGGAAACACATATAAACACCGGCAGGGAAGAGCCAGATGAGGAAGTTAAGATCAAAGAAAAATGAGGGCCATGCGGTAGGCTGATGCTCAGAGACTGAAGCAATGATGGGAATGTGAATCTTTGCATAGCCGGTGTCGAATAATGAATAGAATCGACCGCCCCAGGGAGCGATGTATCCAAATGAGGTCAAAAGAATGAGGCCAGCGAGACCGACGAAGAAAGTCGCGACACCAGCAGCAACTACAATGGTTGTAATTTGTCGTCCAGGGATAACAGACTTGACGTAAACAATGAATGCAATCACCTGAAGGAGGCCAAAAACACCTACACGATAATGTTAGTACCATGGGTCGCAATGAATGTTTGTGTATACACACCAAGTGCGGGCATGTGCTCATTGGTCTTGACACAAAGGAAGCCGACGAAAGGCACCTGGAAACTAGCCATGGTACCAATAGCGTACCACGTCGTGTAGCTGATATAGAGGCGATCGCTGTATCGACCCATGCAAATGAGAACAAAGGCATGGACGGGCAGCAGACATGTAATGAAAGCATATCCACCCCACGACGCAACCATGTATGCGTACGATAGTGCGCAAAGAGCACCCCACAGCATCGAGCCCAGCTTCAAGGCCTTAACCCAGAGGTAGAATGTGAGAACAAGAAGGAAAATGGCGATGGCCTCGTTATCGTAGCTACCGGCCACGGATCGAGAGATGTAACCTGGTGCAATGCCCATGAAAACTGCGGCAAGAAGACCAGCGGAAGAAGATGTAGTCATCTCATTGGTGAGTAGGTAGGCAGCATAGGCTGTCAGTCCAGAGAAGGCCGGGGCGAGAAGGACACAAATGTTTCGAATATCGACGGGAACCGTAAGGGCGCGGAGAGCGTGGTAGATGACGCCGCTTGTCACCATCAGACCAGGATAGAGGGTGCCTCCGGTAACCCGCCCAAGAGGATGCCATGTCCTGTCATCGAACCAATCCCAAAACTTGTAAAATCCATTGGCGACAAGGTATTTTGTCGCGCGGAAGTTGAACCACGGGTCGACTGTCTTAAAGGTTAGCTCGCCATGATGGAGCAATGTGTTAGTATGAGCAAGACTGACATTCGTGAATGATACTTTCGAAGCCTACGCCGGACAAGTTAGCAAAAGATGCATTCCTAATAGAGGAAGCCCCTCTGTGCCATGAAGACAGAAAAGCCAGAGCAGGAATTGAGGTCATTCGCCCATCATGGGAAGAAAGCACTTACGTATCACAGAAAAAAGGCGACTGGACACAGCTGCGCCAGCGATCAAGAGAAGAATGATGACTCTTAGTAGAGTCCTGGTATTTTGTCCGTTCACTCCGGCGAGGACGTCTTCGGTCTTTGCCGTCTTTACCACCATGATGGGTTGCGATTGTCGACGATATTTGACCCTGGAGTTGATGCAACTTGCAGAAGCCGAAACCCAAGATGATATTCAACTCCACCAGAAGGACAGCTTGGAGCTTTACAACTGAGACGGGGAGCTACAGGAGGTAAATGTGGGACCCTCCCCGACCTAGGTACGTATCCTTTACGCGGCCGGGCGTGCATCCACTTAAAAACTTTAGCAAGGTAGCTCGTTCTTCAGGTTACTAACCTACAGCCATGAGGTGCTGAGCCACAGTTTATCCGGCGAAGCTCTGGCGTGTCAAGAAGACGATGATGATCAGGTCATTCTACGTCAATTATGATGAATTAGACCAGGATAGCATGCAATATAGTTGAACGGCTTGCCAAATCTCATCTACATGGCACTTCACTAGTCACAGAAACTGCCTGGAGCATCAGAATCGCTTATCGTCGTCCTAGCTTTTTACTGTAAAACTAAACATACATACATCCATACCTGATACACATCATCATATACCTAAGCCCGCAGAGATAAACTTACTAGCTTTCCCGCTCAGAGTTTCCAATTGCATGCCCAAGTATTACAAGCCTTAACCAAAACCATTGACGTTTTTCTTGTCGTCTAAAGTAGATATATTGTACACCTGTACACAGAGTTAAACAGGGACCTAAGGAAACATCTATGCAGGGCCGCCATGTATATCCTCAATCATACACCGAGTCTGGTTCGAGGCTCGGATTATGCCTCGGCAGGACCTGTTTCCCTACGGTTGGTCAACCTTTTCGCCGAAACCTCCCATTGCTTCCATCCTCTCCCTTCTCATATCTTGCGTTGCGTTTCCCCGCGCCAGTATTACATATTTAAGGGTTCTCCTTCTGCACCTTCAACAGCAGCTTCTCGAGATCAAACTTGGGGTCTGAGGGGTCGGTGATAACTGCATGCGTGGTTAGTATGAGATCTCGACAGGTTATGTGTCTCGCATGTGCAATATGCCGCGGCCAATTGCTAGGAGTGCTTTTGAAGCGAAACTGAGTCTGACGTACCAGAGTCGCCAGATGTTGGGTTGTTCTTCTTAGCAAACTCGGCCTTAGCTTGCTGGATAAGCTTCTCCTTCTTCTCGTACTCGTGCTGTGCATGCTCGGCCTTTTGCGAGGCAGTAATCGCTCGCTGGTGGGTGAAACCGTAAAAGATACCCAGGCCAAGGGCGGACCACCGCAAAACCTATAAATGACTCAATTAGTCCTCAAGTCCATGATCTATCCAAATCTACCGCTCGAATGATCGCATTCCCTGACGTCGTCGAGTGCTCGGGTTGGGACACGGTCGAGCGGCCGAATCGGGGAGGATAACACGCACGTTCACTCCGGTCGAAGCCATTGGGAATTAGAGTCGCAAAAAAGGGCGAACGGGACGAAGAGCGAAAGGATCGGTATTGACGATAGTCGGCGGTCGACAATGGCTTGTCAATGGACCCAGTCGGAGTGGCTCGAGGGGATTAGATGCGTCGGCTTGAGGTGAAGAATTGAAAAGTCGTCGGGAAAAGTCGCAGTTTTTCCATTCGCTGCCAGAGAGAGCCAACCGCTGGCGGCTGGGAGCTCGGACAAGCTGGAGCCAGTAGCCAGTGAGCCGGCCAATGTGATCACGTGCTCGTCCTCATCTCCCAGATCAATTCACTGTGGAGTTGAGCAGCGATACGTACCGCCTCCAATTCCACTAGCGGGCATTCTTCAGATTTCAGGCTTGTGCAGGGGGGTTATGGGGGTTGCAGGTGCCTGAGTCGCCCGCGCATGGATGGATTCAATTGGACCCCATCACAAGCTCATACCTTGCAGCATTTCATAACTTGATCACTACAAACAAGCAACGAAGAACTTACATACGGTCACCTCATTTTGTCGCGAAGGACGACTTCTTATTTCTTGCGATTTTCTCGTCGTTTGTTTGCTTTGCGAGACCCTGGTTATCATCATTCATCGCGTTGTCGATTCATACCCTCCCAAATCCAGTCTCATAGGTAGCTCTCAACATATTGTTCAGTCTCGCGATGCGACTGTGGAACGTCCGCAATGCAACAACGTCGAGATGAAATCTTAGCGAAGAAGGCGAAGCTTGCTGAGCTCAAGCGCCAGAGAGAGCTTCGGGCAAGCCAAGCAACAGCAAGTCGCTCCAATATAGGAACCTCTAGCGACGTTGGTCCCCTGATACCCTACCGCCTTTAAGCCCATCGTTGACGTTTCTCGACCATAGTTGATATCGCCAACTCCTGGAAGAGCAGATAACCGCCGCGAGATCGAAACTCTTATAAACAGCCTCGTCGGTGATAGTAGGCCCGGCTCGACAGTCACGGGAGGACCTGGCTCTCCGGCTCCTCGTGGTAGCCGCCCAAACAGTGTCCTCAGCGCCGGCGAAATCAGCAACGAACCCTCCGAAGTCACGACTACTAGTCACGTTCAAGTTCCCGCGCAACCGCCACCTAGTCTTAGCACTGCTCCCCTCCTGACCGTTTTCGAATGCCCGCCGTCTCCGGTAAAGGAGGTCTTCTCATACAGCAAAGGTGTCCAGACGACAGAGGAGTGGACCACACCTACCAGAACCAGGGCTCAGTCTCTCATATCTGAGGCCGAAGATGTTCCCGCCGTAACCTCAACGCCCAGCAAGAGGCTGAGCAGGAGGGAGCGAGATCGAGAAGAGGAACTCCGACAAAAGATTAGAGAAGAGGTGGAGGAGGAATTGAGAGCGACAAAGGAGTTTCTGAGCGACGGCGTGCTTCCTTCCGGCTCGGTTTTGAATTATCCTTCCAGGAATCTTACTGCTGAAGAGCTGGACGCCGTCGCCCACTCTGATGAATTCGTTGACTTCCTAGATAAGTCGACAAAAGTGATCGAGAGAGCTCTCGACCAGGAGACATATGACATTCTCACAGACTACGCTTTACAAGGCCAGGATAACGATGATGAAGATGAAGATAGTGGTAACACAGGTGGTAAGGGGCGACACAGGATAAAAGAAGTGGTCCAGTTCTTTGACGAACGGTGGTCTAAGAAGCGCATGATCAGCGGAATTGATTTCTCGCCAAAGTTCAGCGAGCTTGTCCTCGCGTCATACACCAAAAATCCGACAGCTCCCCATGAACCTGACGGGTTGGTTCAGGTCTGGAACATGCACATGCAGGATCGCCCTGAATACGTTTTTACTGCGCAGTCAGATGTCTTGACTGCCAAGTTTTCTCCTTACCACAACAACTTGATTATCGGTGGTTCATATAGTGGTCAGGTGTTGCTGTGGGACACGAGAGCAAAGGCGGCTCCGGTTCAAAAGACTCCCCTTACGGGCTACGGTCATGCCCACCCTATCTACTCCGTTGATATTGTTGGTACTCAGAACGCCAACAATATCATTTCTTGCTCCACTGACGGCGTGGTCTGTGGCTGGACGATGGACGTCTTTGCTCAGCCTCAGGAACTTCTTGAACTCAAGAACCCTAGTCAGGCCAAGGTGGCCGTTGAAGACGTGAGCCCAACGTGCCTTTCTTTCCCAGCTACAGATCCTACATTCTTCCTCGTTGGCAGTGAGGAGGGCACCATCTTCCCTTGCCACCGATATGACCGTGCCGGTGCCAAGGCTGGTGTTGATAAGAAGATCAGCTACAAGGGACATACCGCCCCTGTCATGTCTGTGGATTTCCATCCTGCTAGAGGGCCGGTGGATTTGGGCGACTTGGTCATATCGTCGTCGCTCGATTGGAGTGTTAAGCTTTGGAAGGTTCGAGCACCAGCGGCGACATCCACAATCGGCTCTGGCGATGGCACCATCTCGCCTCTAATTGACTTCGTGCGTGAGGACGTCGTCTACGATGCTAAGTGGTCGCCCGTCAAGCCGAACATATTTGCATTGGTCGATGGTGCTGGATGGCTGGAGCTTTGGGACATTGCAGTCGAGACGGAAGAGCCTGTTTCGAAGATTTCGCCCAGCTCTCGAAAGGACGGCAGAACAATGCTTTCGAAGAGTCTGAACAAGGTTGCATGGGAGCCCAATGATGGAAAGCGTCTTGCGACTGGTGGCATCGATGGCTCTCTCACAGTATTCGAGGTTGCCAGTGGTCTCAGCGGCAAGGATGGCCCCAAAAACGAGGACTGGGCGAATGTGAAGAAGCTTGTGAACCGACTGGAGGCAGTTGGTTCAAATGGTGCATTGATAGTTTAGTGATCTCCATTGGATGGAGTATTGGCAGCATAGTGGCGTGCGTTCTTGTGTTGCGAGGTAGCTAAGAGACGAATGTATTGATATACCCAAGGCTTTTTTTGCTTTTTGTCCTTTTCACCAATGATTTAATTTAATCTATTGATCTCTAAGGTATGCATCACTCCTATCCGAGCTCCAGGCCCTTGCTGTCATGGTATCTTGAGAACCAGGAGCACGGTGTCACGTGTTGTCTCCACATCAACAATATCTTCATTTTATCGTGGAGCAGAAGTCCAGCCTCAGCTTTCAACAATCTCAGCTTTCAAGTTGAGATACTCTGCGCAACGGTGAGCAGTCATCTGAAGACTTTCTCTTCCCTCTAGTAGTCCATCACTACAACTAGGTTCTCCGAAAGACGATAGATACAGTATGGTAAGTCACAGTCCTTTTCAAGCACTCATTCAATCTTTCATGATGGCATTCATTTTTATGAATTCTGCAATTCCGAAAGCCCTTTTGGTTTTGGGCAACACGTGGACACTTTACAGCTGAATAGTAACATTGCTACTCCTTATTTCTCATTTCTGTCTTGGAAACCGTGTTCTGACTTAACCACAGACTTTGTCACACAGTTAGACCTCCATTGGCACGCTTTCGGGATACCGCCCGCCAGAAACCTCAAATGCATAGGCCATATCCTCGAGAGTTTGCATTTCTTCCTCCGAAAGCCGGAAGTACTGGGCATTCTCCTCGACTCGAGCTGTTGTGGTTGCGCCAGGGGTGGGAATGATAGTAGGCATTCCCTTGCGGCCGTTTAGTCCTCTGACCCAGTTGATGGCAAGCTGTGCGGGTGTGATTCTCTTTCTTTCTGCTACTGCCTTGACTTGGTCAACAAGCTTAAGGTTGTGCTGGAAGGATTCTGGCTGGAAACGCGGGAATCCGCTGGCAATGCCCTGGCCCTGGAATTGAGAGCTGTCGACAAAGCGGCCTGTCAACATCTGTAGTGACTGTTAGATCTATGTTATTTGGGTTCGAATAGGCGAACTTACGCCACGTCCAATAGGCGCATAGGCCATGATGGGAATATTGTGCTTAGCACACGTAGCAGCAACGCCATTCTTGAGGATGTCGGGGCTGAACAGACTGCATTCGACCTCGACGAGAGCGACCTTGACATATTTGACGGCTTCTTCGATAGTCTCGGCACTGCATTCTGACAGAGCAATTCCACCGACCTTGCCGGTATCAACATATTCCTTCTGAATGACGCTGAGTGTTTCTTCAAAGGGAACTTTGCGGTCTCGTCTTGAGGGTGCGAAGATATCAAGTTTCTTGGCACCGCCTAGTTGATTGAGCACATTGTCAATAGACCTTCGCACATTCTCAGGAGACCCATCAAGTTGAAACGTATCAGGCTTGTAAGTGCCCTTGATGGCGATGGTGATCTTTTCAGCATCTTCTGGAAATTTTGTGAAGTATGCCTTGATGAGAGTCATGCTGTTATACTCTGGAGGTCCGTAAAATTCAGCGCCACTCCAGAGATTGCAGCCATTGGCGAAGGCTGTGTGCATAGCTTCAAGAGCCTGATCTAAAGGAGTTGGTTTGGGACGCCAAGTGAAGCCTTCAAAGTTATGAGTCTGGTTGTTTTGAGTAAGTGGAACGACTAAACATACCCATAAGGCCGTAGCCGAGAGCGCCGACATGCCTTCCCAGAACTTCGGGCATATTTGGTGTTGAGGATAATTATATGTTTGAATATTTAATCCAAGCTAGAACTATATGGGTGGACTTGGTGCTACCGAACCTAGAGAGGGGCTGCGAGACTCAGCAATCAATGAGGAAAGCTATGAAGGTATTTATACAGAAGAAGGGTTGAATGGTTACATTTAATTCCCAAGTTTTATGAGACTATCTCGGTTGATTATTCGTCCTCTATCTGACCCGTAATGGTGGTGCTGTTCGGCGTGTTCGCCACACCCGTTCATCGGGATTGCAGCTTCAAAATGTTACATAAATCCGAAAATGGATCTGGCTAGACCAAGTCCAGGTCGCCCGCGAGAGAGCCCGAAGCCAACAGATCGGAGCTTGCTCTTTACGGAATTGTGTGCCGCCGAGTAGTCCCTTATGGAGATAGGATATTGGGTAGTGCTGTTAATCCGATTTGATGCGAAGCAGGCCAGGGAGGTAGTTATCTGGAGGAACCAAGTATACGCAGCAAGCTGTCTCCTAGTGCTGCTACCATCGATATGGCGTTCATCATTCTGTTAATCAAGATTAATCAATATTCCCTCCTCTCCTCCTCTCTTTGGCTCAAGTTTAACCACTTCCTCCTCAACGTCTTCTCCATCTTCATCTTCATCCTCATCCTCAGCTTCGGATTCCTCTTCAAGATCTGTGGAGTGCACATCTCGACGCTGAGCAAGAACTCGGGCTCGCTGCTTTCTTCTGAGGATATTCTCAATCTTCCTCGCAGTTCGTCGACCATGCGAAGCATCTGCTGCGCGAAGGGCTTTGGGGGACATAGGCACCAATCCCTGCGCTTGAAGCCACCAATCAGGGAACCCAGTCAGACCAACTTCTCCGAGGCTTTCTGCAGTGATGGGCATTACATGTTCATAGTGGCAGTCTCGGCCCCATTTACAGACGCCGTGATGACACCAGTGACGACAGGGTGAGGGCAATTGAGATGACGGTGCCGCAGTGTTGGTTGGAATTTGCGGTGTCTCTTTGAGGGAGATAGGCCTGAGATGGGCTGGCTGCTGCTGGTTGGCAGGATTGTGGCGGCTCGATGAGAGGCCTTGTGCTGGCTTTAGCTTAGATTCATGAGTATTAAGCTGAGTTGTAGTTGTGGTTGTGGTTGTAGTTGGCTTCGGTTTCTCATAGTAGTTGCGAGAGGACGATACACCCACTGGACAAGGACCAGGTCGGCATTCAGTGGCCCGCTCCTCTGAAGTGTCCGATTCATCACTATTTGAAGCTCCATCCCTAGTAATGGGAGCGAATCGAAGCTTGTAAGTATCCAGCTCAGCATGAAAAACTCCCAAATTCCCCATGTCTCTAGTCTCGTCAGGGGACAAACTTCGAGGCGCGCCGATGACTTCGATCCACTCTGGCAGAAGGTCTGCCGGAATAAGAGGGACAGCAGTTGCAGGCTGAGAAAGAACTTGGCCGTTGGGTGTGATTTGCTCTGCCCCTGGTCTGACCAGAAAGAACTGGGGTTTGATTCCCATGTTGGCTGGTGAGTGTTGTGTAGTCCAGGAACAGGAGGAAGTGAAGAAGCAAGTTGTGGGATGTGAAATATCATAGAAGCGAAATTTCGAAGACCAGGTCCTTACGATCTCTCTTTATGTAATTTACGCGTACTGTTTGTCAGTTTCCTGATGTCTCATGGACCTCCGTTTGCTGTGACACAAGGGAGGACGGACGAAGGCTCAGATGCAAACCAAGAAGACTTTGTCACACCAAGCAAGGGAGAGGCAACGAAGCTTTATATCTATATCACAAGTGGCAAAAAGACCTAGTTAAGTCTGGTACGGCTTATTGAGTCTTTGTAATAATCATTTTTGACACCATCGTTTAATATCAGATGTTTTCTTGCTCCATGAAACACACTCACTTATCGAGCCTCCACACGAATCTTGACATCCAAACCATCTACGCAGTAACCCAGTTGTCTAGGTCCATCCTTGAGTTCCACTTCTCTTTTGACCCATCGTCCAGGTTTGCCTGCGGTATCCTCCTCAGCAGCATGTGTGTCAATCCCTTTGCGTTCCCTCTCCTCTTCGGCATCCTCCTCGTCGCTGCTATCGCCCTCTTGATCGTCAAAGCCAGCTACAGGGTCCCATTCTCCTGTTTCCCAGATGAGCCCCAGTTTGAGAGGCGACAGGCCAAACACTTTTCCAGCGATGCCTTTGACGGCATAGATATCGTACGATTTGGGTATCTTTTTCACTTTTTCCTCGCCATCTTCAAGATGGAAACCAACAGTAACTAGACGTGCCTCCAGGAAAGCAGGATTGACCTCCAGCCTACGAACAATGTTTGGCTCGCCGTAGATTTCGCAAAGGTCGGCGTACCGAGGGTGATTTGCCAGGACTTCTTGTTCGGCGTCCTCTGGTGCGGCCGCGAGCTGTTTTGCAATCCGCGAAAGATAGAACATCTCAGCGTTACTTCTATCAGCCGGCGTGATCTGGCTGAAATTAAGGGACTTGAGTGACCCAAGACGGGCGACAGTAAACATGTGAGACTCCTCCGAAGATGATGCTTTAGCATCAGCGTCCGCAGCATCGTAGAAGGGGTTGTGGCCAATTCGTAACCCAGTTAGACCAGGGAAATGTTTGGGAAGATGGTTCACAAATTCCCATAATTGAATTTTGTTATAGGATACGTCGAGATACTGGACAGTATCTGAGAAGATGGGCCCTTCTATACCTTGAGGGGCAATTGTCGAAATGTTGTTCCCCTTGAGGTGGATGTTGCGGAGTGATCTGAGTGTTGCAAGGGTGCTGATGTCCACAAGCGTAGTGAACTCGTTGATTTCGAGGTTGACTGATGTCAAAGTGGACGAAAGATTGCCGTAGTCTAACGCAGGGAGAGATTGAAATTGGTTTGATCCAGCATCAAGAGCAGCCAAAGATGGAGACTTTGTTGCAATGTGGCAAACTTCCTCCCAGCTCAGCAAGGTTTCCTCGAGCGACAGTTCTTTGACGCTTCTTACAGCATCGTTTGCTTGATCGTCTAAAACATTTCGGAATCGATTCCCACTATAACTAGGTCAGCGATTTGTTTGCCTATGGCCAGAGGGTCATACTTGAGGGTCAGGTGCTGGAGATTTGGTAGTTCACGACAAATCTCAAACACGGGATCAAGCCGCTCAAACAAATTACGACTGAGATCCAACTGCGCAATCCTGGGACACGTCTTTGCAATGATTCCCTCCCTCTCATCGTCTGCTCTCGCACTGCAAACTTGGAGGTCCTCGAGAATCACCACAGTGAGCTCACCGATATTGGCTTGCTTACGGCGAATCTTCTCAAACCCCACTTCCTCAGCACGCTTCCCGAAAAACACAATCTCTTCTGCAGCCCTTCTACCATCTGGAAGCGTGTATTCAGAGGCATATTTGTGGTTGACGGCTGCTAGAAAGTGACGCGGCGGGTCAGCTGGCCGTGAAGGGCGCACAAATGAGGCAGCAGTGGGGAATTTAGATTTGCCTTGAGAGAGTCAGTTAGGTACACACAAGCAGATAAACACTTGTAGCCGATGATGTTTCTGGTCTGGTCTTACAGGTAAAGTAACGAATGCCTTTGTGACATCCGTCGTGTTTGCCACGGGCTGAGTCGTCCCATTCTACACCGAGCCATGTCCCTGTTGTGCCTGAGACTTCACCGACGAATCTCACCGTGCAGAGAGCGCCGTCGTATGAGATGCGTTGCCCAACGTGGTGCGTCGTTGTCATTATTTCTGTTTCGGGACGTTTCTCGCTATATCACAAAGATGTGCTTTCGTTGTTCATATTGATGAGGTTGAAGATGGGAACTACTAGGATAAGAGGATCCTTAAGGCACCAGAATTTCTGAGGGTAACGACACGATAGCTGTATCCTCAAATAGCACCAAAATACTGGAATTGAATAAAGGTGTTCACATATGATCAGAAAATCATTAGACTTGTTGCTAAACGGGTTTTATGCTATTCGGTAATCACATCGACAATTGTATAGGTACTAATATTCGCGGTATTGCTGTTGATTTCTCGGTCTTCACGTGAGCTCGAACCATATGTCAGAGAAGTCAAAAACATAAAGCTTGTCATTGTCGACTCGCCGAACGGTTTCAAATGATTAAGAGATATATATGTGATATTTGCTCCCCGTAAAATTACTCTACTCAATCGTGTGATTGTCACAAGCTTCCTAGGCAAGTACCTATGTAGTATTCATGATTTTTCGCATATGGGATATCTCGCCACAGGGTAACTTCATCAATGCCTTGCCCGTCCACTTTTCAGCGTCTCCTCATCTCACCACTAGCACCAACACTCATCGCAAATCAACAGCTTACAATGTCGTCTTCTTCCATAGAATGCCAGCATCGCTGTGCCCAAATGTTCTCAATGGCAATGTTTCTGCAAGATATATCGACTCGCACCAATCTTCTCGACCCGCAACGTCCAGCTTCGCAGCCTCTATCGTCTCAGAAAGTCTCGGCTTCTACACCATCACCAACCCAACCATCTGATCCATCGATACAACAAATGAGTCACCTACCAGACAGAACCATCTGAGAAGAGTCAACGAACTGCATGCAATCGGGGTCCATAGGCATCACACAAAAACTGGTGAGATTACAAGTCTGCAATATAACATTACGAACCAATTTGTTCATCACCAATATCACGCATTTGTTCAATAGCGTCCGTAGGCTAATTGTTCACTCAAGGAAATCAATTGGTAACAAGCTAGTTACAGTTTCAGACTAAACCCAGCCGTTGCTGGTCATACAAGTGTAGAGAGTGTCGGTCATCAAATTCAATGCCCAATCATTTTCATGTGGCATTCTGGTATCGTTTCGCTCAAAATCAATTCATTCGGCCAATTCTTCCCTTGGCCTGGTCACATTCCTCCAAAAATCGGTAGATACCCTCAAGGCCTTCATAGTCTTCCGATGGCCCAGCTATTGACGAGCTGTCCGGCGGTGACATCGTCTCGTATCCCTCGGTCTCAGCCAACCACGGACTATTTATCATCTCGTCCAAATATGACTGCTGAACAAAGTACTCCTCGTCTAGAGTCGAGATTTCGTCAGTTTCGTAGCCCTCGAGTGATCGGACTGATACGCTGGGGGTCAAGGCTGACTTCATGCCATCGGGAGCGAACGGGAATCGGAGGGCAACCGGAACACCGACTGTATTGTCAAAGTCGGCATCTTGGCCCACCACACCACGCTGAATACCTATGTCATCGCAAAGTCGCTCAATGGTCTCAGCGTCAACGCCTGGAAAGCGGACTCGAAGAACATTATGCTTCTCTAATAAGACTGGGAGGTCCCCCAACACTGCAAGCCTGCGGAGATCGGCATTGATGGCCGTGAGGTCTTGCAATGCTCGTCCAAAGTCGGAGGACAAAACATCGAGGAAACCCTCAGTGTTGAGAGAAGCGCCACCAGCAGCGGCCTCAGCCTTGAAACCAGAGGTCTCTGAGGCAAAGGGAATAGCCGCAGCGAGAGGGCTCAGAGCTGTGACGGTAGGGCTGAGCTGGAAGTCGACGAAAGAGCCGGGAGCGGAGTGGGAGAAGGCGGAGAGCTTGTGCATGGCCTGATCTTCGACTGGTGACACAGCACGATACTGTCGCTCGCCTCGAGGTCCAAGACCATCGTAACGGAGCTTTTGGCCGGAGAGGAAAAACGCTCTCATGGCTTGGGAGACGTTCTGCACAACCTGGGCCGGAGCTGCCGGAGTATGCGAGAAGTACCGAGCACTACCTCCGAGGCTGTATCCGCCAGCACTGCGAGGAAAAGCACCACCGGTCAGATTCGGTCGAAGAGCATTGGCAAAAGGAGCTCGGCCGGAGAACTGAGCAACACGTCGAGATGTGTTCGAAGTCGGGAGCTTGGATCTATCGAACCGGGCAGCCTTGGGCTCGGAGCTGATGAATCTCCTAATGACTCGATGGACATTCTGAGCTGCGGAGCTCGAGAACCATCTGGTATGGCGCTTCTGCTGTCGGAGGACAGCAACGGGGTGAATTGGTTGACGAGCAACTCTGGCGGTTCTGAGTGTAAGTTGGGATTGCAGGGGCCGCGTCATGAAGACGAGCTTGGTCCGAACCACATTCGTGGTTTTGGCCACAGCGACTTTGAGAAGCCGTCGGGCCATCGGACCCAACAGCGCCTCTAAAGACGCCATAGTGAAGCTTTTTGTTGTTTCCAATCCAACGGTGTTGGAAAGTGAGGTGCGTAAGCTGAAGTACAACGCATTGAGCTCGGGCGGTATGAGGCCCTTTATGCCGGTGATAATTTGCCACAGCATGCGCCACACGGTAAGGACCGGGTGGCGGATTGCGGGGTTCATCTAGCACGAAACAAGGTTAGTGCAAATGTACAGTCAGCAAATGTGACCTCCACCAACAATAAATTTTCTTGTGTTCGTTTTTCCTTCGCTCAAACCTCTCCTTCTTCATTCCTCAAGGTCTGGCTCGCGCACACGATGCTAAGGCGTCGTCAATTTTGCGCGATCATGACCTTGGATTTCTTATAGGTAAGAATTTTTCCCTCTCCCTGCTTTATTTTCTGCTTCACATGATGAACATCATACACGAACAATCCAAATCAGACCAGCACAATGGTGATATAGCAATCTCTAGAATTACACTGAGAAAGCTTTGGACTTCAGAACCGGCAGGACGTTTTTGTCGCAAACCTCTTACTGATCAGTCACTAGTTTTGTTTGTTAACTTATCGGCCATACAATGGACGCGTCTCCCGGTTGAGCGCGTCAACTCTTGCTATAAACTGAAAAGGTTAGTACATATTTTCCTTTGTTTTTTCCAAACCCTCTCCGAGTGATGATCAAAACGACACCTTAGGGATTCCTCATTCTTAATATACTATGTGGATACTGTTGTTATAAGTTTCAGCCTTGTCTGACAGGAGATCACAACGCCTCTTTGCTTGCACCGCTTTCCACTGATGCAATTGCTAACTCGCGCTTGTCAATAGGTAAATCCATCTTCTCTCTCAAGCGCTCCCAGCCACTTTATGATGAAGATTTGAACGAACGGGCGGACATAAATGAGTACTGCTGCCTCCCGCCCTAGAAAAGCAAGGACGTACAAATCCTTGTGGTGGGTGTGTAGTGGGACCTCTTGTTGATACTTCGTCACCTGATCGTGGCTCCTGTGGAAATGGATTCTTGTCGATATCTGGTTAAAGAGCCGGTGGCTGACTGTTGAGGATCTAGGTATCTAAACAAAGAATTCTTACTCTTGCACATACATCCCTTTCGTGATGAGTTGTTTTTTTTTGTATTCACACTGTTTGACTCTTGGTCTTCGGACCTTGGGATATGAACACAACATCAACATCTGATTGATTGGTATGCTTCCGATGCTCTAAGTATACGCGATTCCATGGCTAACCGGTCTAGATTTGAACTTGCACTTTTGTTACCAAACTCCATGATGACGGACGCTAACTCCGTCGTAGGTATATAAGAGACATTCTAGTGTCGTGAATGGTAAGACTGCATTTTCCTTCCGCATACCTGCACACCCATACCATATGATGACTCTGCTATTATTAGCTCTATCCGAGTTCATCGTGACGAACAACCTATTCACCTTGGAGAACTGATATGGTTTCCTTCACATATGTTTTTTCTTGCAACATTGCGAAGATGTCATAGCTAACCAGCTATATTAGATTTGACGATTAATGATCGCGAAGTTGTGGGACCTATATGGAAATATGTAACTCAAGAATATATAATTTACCAAGCTATGCTACGGCTTTCTTTTTGTAAATACGTGTGATGCTTGCAGATGTTTCCTACCGGGGAATAGGATAGCTATATCTATTGGTGCCCGTTTTTTACGCCTGTCGTGTTCTCGTTCAATCTATGGCATATACCCAACTTATTTCTTGAGCTGCAGCCTCGCATTCATTCCAACAATGCAGCGGATCAAATCCCAATCGTCCTTGTGGCCCACCCAGTCGGTAACGACGACTCCTGTAGCTGCAGAACCGATCTTGAGCTTGTTTGGTCCCTTGCCATGCTCGCCGTGGCACATGCAGAGGTACTCGATAACAGAGGGGTTGACCTTGGCAGCAATACGCTCTGGCCAGCAGGTTGTGTTGAAGAAGTTGCTTGCTGTGAGGAAGTTGACGAACAAGGGGGGTAAACTAGCATCCTCCTTATGACCATCCATCCCGGCGAGAGCAAAGGTCTGCTCAGCAGCGCGTTCGAGTTGCCGGCGGCAGTACTCGATCTTCTTTTCAATATTCTGGCTCTCGGTGATTTCGTAAAAGTCTTGGACACGGATAATACCTCCTGGCACCTTGCCGTCCTCACAATTATCGGGCCAGTCGCCTGCGTCAATACCCCAGCCTCGACCATCCCAGCATGTCTTCTTCATCTCGCCGTCCAGATTGAAGCGGCGGACGATGACAATGCGACCACGGGCACCACCGAGAGTTGGAATCTTGGGCTCAGTCCACCATCGACTTCGTCTTTTATCGACGTAGCTGTGCTTCAGATATTTTCCGAGTTGTTCGTCGTTGCCTCTTCCAGTACCTTCGCGCTTTATACTCATGATGACAGTTTCACTGCTGTTCTCGTCGAGGAACTTGTAAATGTCCTCGAGCATGTGTTTGAAGTACTTTGTGCCAGTCAAGGAAATGGGGAACACGCTGTGGACAAGAGCAAGCTCATCATCATTAGGGCTCACGGACACTCGAACGTCGAGGAACCGAACACCATTTTTGAGTTGCTCCAAGACGTCAACTGCTTGACATCGAACAGAAGGAAGAGCAGTATAGCAGGTAGGAGAATTGTGCGTGCCAGGAATCGAAAGCAGAGTGAGTGGCCAGTCGTCGTGAAGCTCGTGCATCCAGCGATGCAGCTGGGCAGAAGAGAAGATGGCAAGAAAGGCACCGTTGGGGGTATAAACGACAGTGAGATCATGTTTGCCTCCGTCCAGGTTCTTCATGACAGAAGATTTGTTGGAGGGGCTGGGGATGTCGACTTGATACTTGTGATCCTCATATTTGAAGGTAAGACGGACCACCTCCTTATTCTTGTCGGCGGCTCGGATGCCAGCATCCTTTGTCTTGAAGGGCTCAACTTTGACAGAGGCCTTTTCCTTGTGGATAGGGTCGCCCTTGGCCTGGGTTTGGCGAGAGCTGAAGTCGGTAGCCCTGATGAAGCCACTGATATGGCTTGTCATGTTTGAGAGGACATTGCCGGTTCTCGCATTTTGGCCCTCGAACCTCTCGATCTCAATGAGCTCGATTGGGTTAATAGTAAGATTGCGAATGGTGAGGTGAGCCATGGTTTTGGTTGTCGCAAATAAGGTGGCCAGTAATTGAAAGGAATGATGGCGCTTATTGCGAAACCTCGTGGAAAATGGATGAAGCTAGGTACTTAGGTAGGTATCCAAGAAGAGGCTTGTTGGGGGTGAAACAAAAAAAGACAACCAAGCTTAAAGCCAAGCAGGAAAAGTCGGAGATAAGCTCCTCCCGCGTATATAAACCAAGAGAATCG
Source organism: Fusarium subglutinans (assembly GCF_013396075.1). Taxonomy (NCBI): domain Eukaryota; kingdom Fungi; phylum Ascomycota; class Sordariomycetes; order Hypocreales; family Nectriaceae; genus Fusarium; species Fusarium subglutinans. Next base: position 96,892 of record NW_023502172.1, read on the forward strand.
AGGCCAAGATCTGAGCCTGAGTCTGAGCCTGAGTCTGAGTTTGAGTCTGAATGTGGCAGGGGGAGGTTAGGAAGCTGGGAGCTTCTGAAGCTCCCCCTATGGAGCTATCCGAGGCAGGCCTAGTTCGGCGTGGGCGGTGCCAGTTTTCATGTCAATTGGACCCCTCGAATAAAGTTGTGGGGAAATGGAAGCACCCAAAAGACGGTAAAAGCCTAACAGAACAGGGGAGCTGAGTAGTTAGCAACTGTAGTTATCATGGAAGCTGAAGTCATCTCAGCTTGCGTCGTCGTCTTTCAAGTCGTCATCATTGCCAAGGGTGCCAAGAAAGGGAGACTCCCTGAACCAAGTATGACTTTTCATCTTGGGTGTTTCATCTGGCGCCGACACGCTGAAGGTGAGCTTACTACAACTAATAAACTGGGCTGGCATATAAGCCTTCCAAGCCCTTCTCAAGCGAAGGGCAGAACTGTAAAAGGCCCAACGGAAAATGGTTCCGTGTTGGCGTTCCGACTTGGCCGATGAACAATTCCGTCGGGGAACCAACTCAAGGCTGAAGCTGCACATTGAGATGGATGGCTGTCAACAGGCAATCTACACTTCCACGGTCGCCAGACTACTTGCACCGGCTCGACTTGGCTGATCCCGATCCTCTGAACTGGGACGGGACAAACAATAGATAGTGCGTATGCTAAAAAGGACCGAGGGGCAGGATGACCGTGCACCATCTGCTCAAGCGACCGAGCTACAGTATGTACCATTCCATTGGAAAGGGGGGGTTGCCTCTTATTTCCTGGGTTTCCCTGCCTGACGATTGAAACGTTGACGCCTTAGCGTTAGGGGAATGCGATCACGGCGGGAATGGCGTTGGATGGCCGGAAGGATGCGATTATTGAGAATCGAGAGCGCTAAGAACGAAGCAAGTCGATTATTGTTATTGATTATTCCCAAGTAATTGATTTCCTTGTTGAGAGTAGCTTGAGAAGATTGCTCGAGTTTAATCGACGCGTGGAGGTCAGGTATAGATAGAATGGCACGGTCATGTTGAAGCTGAGGTGGTGAGTGACGTGTGAGTTGCAACACAACACAATGGATGTCCAACAAAGAGGGCCCAATATTACAGCACAAAGGTTAAGGAAGAGACAGAAATAATAAACCAAGAAAATGCATATTACATTTCTATGTCGCTATATATCACTAGTAAGGAGTATTTTGCTGATGATTCGCATCCTAAGAATACTCCTTCTCAATAGCAGACGGCACTGTAGATATTCGCCCGACATAAAGATCCCGTAGACAGTAAATCGCCTTTTTTTCTCTTCTTTTCCGGCATCATACTTAATTTATTATGGTTTAATTTGTGGTTGAGACAAAGTAATGGCTCTCATATCAAATCAACAATTAATTCCGCTGTGTTACATGAATTTCTTCAGCCGTCAAGCTCCGGCTGGCCTAGGAAGAAGGAACGAATAAACTCCTCAACCCCATGCCTTTCATCTCTAATCATAAAAGGCCGTCAATATCCTTCTCAGTATTGCTGTTCTCTTTTCAACATCCCGCGAGAGAAGTCTAAGGAACATAGACCTCAAGAAACACTCAAATCGACCTTCACCAGATTCGTTGGCAATACTTGCCCGTGATTACCCAACAACCTCCTCTTTCAACCATTCCCAGAAATGTGGCATGGTATAATTCATTTAATGACTTGTTCGCCGTCTCTTAGTAGGGGCCAAGTCTTCCTCATCATCCGGGTCAAGTCGAAGTGAAGGCCCAGCACGTTTCTGGATGAGACCTCCAATAACATCTCGGCTTCCAATGACATTACCTGTCCCCTCAACATTCAGGCCCGCATCAACCTGGATACTCAAGGGCCGAGGGCAGCCAGACTCGTCAATCATTGGAATGCCGCAACGGCCAGAGCTTCCCTCGTGCAAAGCTTGCACGACGGCCTTGGCGATAGCGTTGGCCTGTTCGGCAGGAGTGGCTGTCAGGCACACGATGTTGTTGTTTCGTGAAACATTGACAGATGTGTCAATTTTGAGGCTGATGGGTGAGCTTCCCTCGGATGTCTCGTCTTGGTCGTCATCCACAGTATCAGAAAGCATGGAAGCGCAGGTGGTTTGTTGGGGCTGGGGGCATGGGATATTCCCACCCATGTTGGGGAGAGCATCCCGCCTCTCTTGAATAAGTCTGGCCATCATGGTAGTGAAATCAGCGACAGGAACTCTTCGTGGTGTGTAGGCTGGAGGAGGGCTGTTCTCCTTGGGGACATCGACTTGGGGGTCCTGAGATTGAGAAGTATTGTTGGGAGCGTCCATAGTTTATTTTATGTACGGGAAGATGTATTTGTGTGCTCGGGTAACAATGCTCTCTGAAGAAAAGGAGAGCAGAGTCAGGGGGCGTTACTGGATAAGATGTTTGTGTTGATGCAGGAGAGGAAGTCCAGGGCGGCAGGTCAGTCATATATAAAGGTTTCTCGACGATAAAATTGCCGTTAATAACGGGGAAAGACAAGATCTTGTCCTCGACACAATAGGTAAGACCAGGAGGCGAGGTGGTGGCCGAGAGCTATGCGCCACGTGTGATAGCGCTGTCTCTGGCTTGCTGGGGTTGAGGTGACGCGAGGATGAAGCGGTTTCTGGATAGAGTTAAGTGGTTAAGAGAAAGATGATCCGGAAAGGAAGCGGGAACGGTATCTAGATATAGCTGGGCTGAAGGGAGAACAAGAAAAGGGGGAACTGAGCAAGTTTCCTCCTGAGTGCTCTTGGAGTGCTGGACAATACCAACACTAGCCATAGAGAATAGAGCCTACTTATTCAACACCTGATTGATTGTCTACGTGGAGCCATGTTGGGATATCTGCAGTGAGGGACAAGTACATGAAATTCACAGCAAACAAGATTTGTAGAAGAATCTCATCTACCCGCACGGGAGAAGGGGGTGTAGGGGAAAATGACATGCATCGACTTCAGGCTGAGACTTTGTCAGCCATCATTTCATCTGCAACTACAATAGGGCACAATAATAGGTACGGGAGGAAGAACGGATCCTATAGCGCTCAGGCATAACTGCCATCTTTCTGATTCAGTAAGCCACCAACATGAATACAACACGATATGTCACAAGCACAAGAGGTTGGCTCACATAATGTCGTGTGCCATGGCGTGGCCAAGCTAAGAAAAAACAGACTTGCAGCCTCAGCCGAAACTAACGTCCGTCAGGCCGGGTTCAATGTCTGCATTATACTGTACTGTGCCACAGGATATGCTCTCGCGAAGGATTTCGGACTTATTCAAACGGGTATTGTTGATCTCTCTCATCAGACTCTACGCCCCCTCCACATACGCAGAAAATGGCTGAAACCAACGCGATGACCACCTACCACTGAATACCATCACCGTGGAATGGGATGGGTTCTAGCACCGGATAGGGCAAAGTTGTAACCTCAGAGCCTGTATCAGGGTACAATGCTTGCATTATCATGTCTCGCCTGTTCTTGCTGGCGGGTCTTATTGCCTATTGAAGCAGTTGGAGCAGCTGGATGGTAACATATTCATTTTGTTCTCGGTGCTTCTGGGATTATCGCCTGCATAAGTCCAAACGGTAATATGCAGGTATCAAAATTTGACCAACAGAATTGAAAGAACTTTTGAGACAAAATCCAGCCTTTGTCATATATGATATTGAGGAGTTTTAACGCAAGGTTTCGGAGATCAACAATACTGACCTGCCTGTAGCCACGGCATGAATACCTGAGTCCAACAAGAGAAGTAGGTATTGAATGAAGAAACCATCAGGGTTGTAACCTTCCTACATAGGTAGGTAGGTACCTACTTACTCATTAACATATGGTCATTTATTGTATCACTTTTCTTCATGATCAGCACATCCATTCTAGAGACAAAGTCATCACTACCAACCTCAGTGCAGTAAAGCGCTGACTCTAAGATTGAACATCAGTCAGTCACGACCGACATTGGAAAAGCGAACCTTTTAGCAGGACGTGGTTGGCCGATGCGAAAGCGGAAGGCGTCGAGGTGGCTTTCGGGGCGCGGCTTGGCGGCTTGTTGCTTCCTATTGTCCCCAGGCGCGCTTGGTATTGTTGTCGAATAGCCCCCGTAAAACCCCCTGTCAGCCCACAGTCCCGACCGAATGGGCTGAATCGAGGCACCGGCCACGGGCGACACCTGCCGCCTATTCGCTTCCTATTGAAGCCCACTTCGGGTTTAGCGCCCGTGGCCCAGGTCCACATTTACGGACTCCTGCCGCCTTCCGCAACCTCCACAGTCTCATTCTCCCTCCGACTTTGGCACACTCAAACTCGCTTCTGTACACCTCAGCCAACACAAATGTACCCATGACAGCCGACAATAGAAAATCGATACGTCCTCCTTACGAACTTCCTCTCCTAGATTGGGCTGACAAGTGCATGTTCCAAACGGTCACAACCATCCATCATTCCTGCCGTGATGCCTCTAAGGGACTTACACCCTTCACACAGTCTACCACACCACACCACAACACACCACCTCCCTACCGACAAACAATATCATATTGTCCACTCACACTCTGTATAATTCGCTGAAAGAAACCTTGCCCGTTCAATTTCCCAACAAACAAACAAAGGTCCATGCACTGGTCACCAACGTCTACCAGGTCCGCGGCATCATATCTTGCGTCCGCACCTCCTGCAGAACCATAACCAGTTTAAGCGAAGCAGCCTTTTGACTGCCAAACCATCTCCTCGGTTCTGCTGTCTATTCAAGCTTGGGCCCCCGACCCCAGTTTTCACTTTCTATGCTGCCTTAACCTTCAGCGTCCAAGCCCAGAATACCAGCAGAGTGACTACGCTATAATGGCGTACCCGGGACGATCCTCTTCCCATCCGGCCTGCTGGTTCTCGACACACTGAAATCCAGGGGATACTAACGATTCTGGGCTTCATTGCATTTCACCCGATATTCAGGTGGCTATTGCTGTTGTGGGTATAAGTCTGTGGTGCACCAGCTGTAATGTTTACATCTAAAACAACTAGGGGAACTAAGGAAAGGCCATTTCACCTGTGTCAATTCTTGATACAAAAGTTCAGTTGGCTGAGTATCTCACTCCTGGTACTCATGGTCCGACGTCGGCTTCAGCATAGCCTTTCGTCAAGTGCCGACATCATTGGCTGATCGGGCTGCCTCCACCGTGCAGTCTTATTCGCACAATTTATGTCTCAAACAAAGATCTGCAGATGGTGAGACGAGAATCTACTTCTCCTACAGTCACAGTTGTGACGTACCATCAGCTTCTGATAGTACACCCTTTGCCAAAGAACAATGCCTACGGTCTGTTGGTAGTCCCTCCCACGTTTATTCATACTTTACGGGATGATGAGGACTACACGCCCCTCCAATTGAAGCAGTTTGAGAAATTTTTTCAGCTCGGGAAACGGAATGCCCTAAACTTGCTCAACGGCACATCTGAGTTTTCGGATCGAAGGACTGGGCCTGTAAGCCACCAAGCAAACAACACGAGGCTTTTTGAATATGTCTCAAATTCAAGTCATGTTCTTCAAATCGCTACATGCTACTTCTTTTTCTCTTGAGGCGATCTGATCCTATCATCTCTAGCCAAGTTGCAAAGCTTGTGGCAAGCCGCGTCTTCCTCCTCGCTGACCTGGGTTTAAGCCGTGATCATAAACGAGATGAGGTATGGGCCAGTTGGCTTCTCGAGTCAGAGCAGGGCCTCTCAATCAATTGGCCGAGGTTGTTCTTTCAAATGCTTGTTCTGAAATACCCTTCATATCTTCATATGCATAGGTAATCCTGCTGGTACTTGTTGAGTGGCCATGGAACGTATATCCTCTAAATGCCCTTTTCCATTACGGGTATTCTATGCTGCCTCTGTGGTCTAATCAGTACCAATGAGCCCTGTGCACTACTTCAAGCACACACATCTATCTTGTGATCGTGCGGACACTGGGGCCTGGGCTACTGGGTCATCAAAAGCTGCAAAGTAGCCGGCTAGTGCCCAGCTCACTGCGCCATTCTGAGAATAACAGGATCCAGAGCGTGAACAAGTGTTCTCGATTCTGCGAGAAATGCAGCCAAAAAGTCACCAGGGTGTCACTTGCTGGTCTCGCTTTCAGATAGCGTCACCCACCAACATGCTGACACTAGTCCTGGTCTTCAACCATCGTTGAGGAGGCGAGTTGTCTTGTTTCTTATCGCTAATACTTCCATGGGAGGTATCTTGTCCCTGCTTCGTCTCTCAATCCATTGATCCGTGCTCTTCATCGCCGAATCATGAGTTACTCTGCTGATGTTTTCGTCACGAGACCAGCATGTGCATAGACTCCCTTCGTGTCTCAATACAATGCTGGGCTTAAATTGAGTGGCTCCAATAATGACATGAGGTCTAATTAAGCAGTGGTATCTGAAAGGCAGATAGGCTACTTCATCTTTTACTCCTATGTCAGAAGAGTCGACAGTTCCCACCCTACATCAAACACGATTACACAATGAGTTGCAGAGGTGCCGTTCAGCTTTGAGAGATTCTTGACAAAAGAAGTAGCTGTGGGCACGAATGGCCCAAAGCAATGGTTACTCCATGAACACGCTTTCAAAGTTCGAGGATCTAGGGCACGCCTTTTTTCGTGAACAGTTGGGTTTCTCGCATTTCCATTTGTGGTGAACTTCTTCAGAAGGAAACCCCTGACGCACTACATGTTCACTGGACTCAAGTTCATGGTACCAGCCAGTTGTCTGTTTTAACTACTCTTCATGCTTCAAATCCAAACATCTATCCTTCAACATTGCTGATATGCTGCTGTTGGAATGAGTGCAGCGCAGCTTCAAGCAATACACTCAACATAGTCCAGATGAGTCTAAGGGGCCCAGACTTGGCGACACTTTTCGCAACACGGGGCATCGGCTTCACCCAATTCTATGTTCCATGCAACCGGATGGTGGAGGCTGGGGGCCTTGTGCACCTATGTTGCCATGGTGGGTTTTCACCTGTAGACCGTCCTTGGCTCTGGGAGGGCTCATCAAATTGGATGGCACGAAATCTTCTATCGGCTCCTTTCTGTTGAGAGGTCGGTAACCAAGTATCTTGATAAGTCACAGGTACGTTCGAGAATATGGCGGATTCCAGGCAGTCTTCAGCCTGGGGCTGTCGGACCTCACGAGGCGCAATGAGCTTTTCATCAGACACTGTTCTTGCTGGGATGTTAAGCTGCCTCACCGCACTTTACTCACAAACTGTTATCTCGGCTTCAGAGCCGCAAGCTCTGTAGATCGTCTATAGTGGTACCCTTTCGAGGGAAGGGTGACATCACTTCGAGCAACTCCACAATATTAAACAGAAAGGAGTGGTTACGTCCAGGGACCTCTTACTGTTGCCAAGGTCTTTCCGGACCTAGCGGTTACACCTGTTTAATTACCTGGGATTCATTACTAGAATATACCAAGCGATGTTAGAACGTTACATATGGTACCAGCTCATGCATGGTTCAGTGGGTTGTCATGATGAGGAGGACTTCGTGGCGTCACTCCAGTACCATGACCTACCGAGGGACTACCCTTAGGTACGAGAGTTTCGGGTTTCCGTTTGTGGCCAAGACCATCATGACACCTATTCGACAGCAATGCAACGCAGCAACCAACCTATTTGTGTATTCGACAAAAGACTTCAGACTTCACGGCAAACACATGTTGGACGAGTATATCCCTTGACGTGATTTCTTTCTTGATCTAGCTGCTGTCTCAGTACGCAGCGACAGGGCATATCTATCAATGGCCCTTAACTTCAGTTACTTCTCTCCAAGATTGACATTCTTGCCAATGACCTATCTAACTTCCACCGCGTCATGGTCTCGCCCGCCTACTGCATCAGCTCGGCTAGAGGTCCAGGAAAGAAAAAGATGTTGAAGTTCTTTTGTTTCCTCGTCAAAACGCCGCTCTCACACGAACGCGTCGTCTTTTGTCATTCCCTTGTCGTGGTATCGTTAAAATGCAAGTCTCTTGACTTTTTTTTTGCTTCGCCTCACAAATGCAGGTTTGCCCTAATATGTCTTTGTTGAAAGACGCCCACTCCGTGCCTGGTATATATCGCAAAAGAATCCCCACTACCGTATAACCGAAATGGCTTTTTGGATAGAAATTATAAACAAAATAAAAGCCGGAAACCGACCGTCCTCCCTTCCGGTGGGAGATACACAGGTTTCGTTGAGAACCGTACGCCGCCTATATTTGCTAAATCAAAATGAACTGATTAAACATCTTCAAGATGCATGCAGAGAGCTGTTGAATACTCTTTTGGTAACATGGTACAATGTCAATGGTCAACTTAGAACTTGAGTTCCTTGGGCTTCTCCCAGCTGAAGGACTGGTTGGTACCGAAGTGGCCGTTCTTGGCAGTCTGGAGATAGATAGGGTGGTCCAGGTTGAGCTCACGGACAATGACACCAGGTCGGAGGTCGAAGTTGTCTCGGATGATCTGGACAAGCTCCTCGGAGGTCTTCTCGGAGGTGCCGTAGGAGTCGACGTAGATGGAGAGAGGCTCAGCGACACCGATGGCGTAGGAGAGCTGGACAAGAGCACGTCGGCAGAGCTTGGCGTTGACGAGGGACTTGGCAATCCATCGGCCGACGTAGGCGGCAGATCGATCGACCTTGGAGAAATCCTTACCGGAGAAAGCACCACCACCGTGGGCACCCCAGCCACCGTAGGTATCGACGATGATCTTTCGGCCGGTCAGACCAGCGTCACCCTGGGGCCCACCAATGATGAAGAGGCCTGAGGGTTGAATCTGGAGAGAGTCAGCACTTTCGCTTGTTCCTTGTTGTGTTTTGACAAACTTACGTGGTAGATGGTCTCGTCGCTGAGGTACTTGGCGGGGATGACCTTCTTAATGATCTTCTCCTTGATCTCCTTGCGGAGCTCCTCAGTGGAGATATCGGGAGAGTGCTGAGCAGAGACAACAACGGTGTGGACGCGCTGAGGGACAACGGCACCGTTGTCGTGCTTGTACTCAATGGTGACCTGGGTCTTGGTGTCGGGTCGGAGCCAGGGCAGAGAACCATCGCGGCGAGCAGCAGACATGGCAGCGTTCAGCTTGTGGGCGAAGAGGAGAGTGAGGGGGAAGAGCTCAGGTGTCTCGTCAGTGGCATAGCCGAACATGATACCCTGGTCACCAGCACCGAGCTGCTCGAGAGCCTTCTCGTAGTGAAGACCCTGAGCGATATCGGGAGACTGCTGCTCAATGGCGACGAGCAAGTTGCAGGTCTTGTAGTCAAAACCCTTGGCAGAGTCATCATAGCCGATGTCCTTGATGGCGTCACGGACGACCTTCTGGTAGTCGAGCTTGGCCTGAGTGGTGATCTCACCGAAGACCATGATCATACCGGTCTTGGTGGCAGTCTCACAAGCAACCTTGGAGAGGGGATCCTCTCTAAGGCAAGCATCGAGGATAGCGTCGGAAACCTGATCAGCGATCTTGTCGGGGTGACCCTCGCCGACGGACTCGGACTGGCTGATTGTCAGTGACTGGACTGCGGGATAATAAGACCTTGGTACAAGGTCACATTGATAGATCCGATAAGGGATCGCTCAGATGTGAGCTGCGCAAGGGGGGGGGGGGTCGGGAGAGACATACAGTGAAGAGGAAAGAACCCTCGTTGTAGTGCTTCCATGAGGAGAGCTCGGCGTGAACGCCGTTGGTGCCGTTGGTAGCAGACATTGTGAGGATTAGGTGAAGAAGAAGAAAGATGTGAGAGAGAGAGGTAACGGCTAAAGCTGGGCAGACCCGGACAAGTCTGTTTATCTGGTGACGATGGGGTTGAGGTCACTGAAAAGACTGAATGTTAGAACAAGTCGACAATGAAGAGCAATTGGAACCGGGACATACCAAAGAAAGAAGGCGCTGAAGAGGGATGAAGTAGGATGAAGAAGAAGAAGGGAAAAGCAGAAAAAGATTCGAAGCGGGAGCGGCAGGTAGTAGTACCTTAAAGAAAAAGGCGGGAAGGAGGGGGATGTGCGAATACGTTGTTGCAGGCTTTATTATGAGCGAAGTGGGGGGTGGGAATTTTCCTTACCAAAAGGTCGGAGAGATTTATGTAGGCACCTGGGCTCGGGCAGTTTTTTCTTTCGTCCTTTCTTCCAGATTTTGTAGACAACTGGCAGGATGAGCTTACTCGCGACTTGTGCAATGACTCAGTTTACGCCCATATAACTACAATCTCAATGTACCCATCAGATGTTGCCCAATGCTACAGTACAATGACTTCTCTTAATGAAAAGGTGGGGATCGACAAAAAAATACTGCCTGCTCTTTTTTTTTTCTGTTGAACGGCCCTCGGTCGCGATTGTCCAAGTCTACAGGGTCCGAAGTCATAAGACGGTACCTGTATTAGTATGGGGAAGTAGCGTGAACGACAGGTACAGTGCTTATCGCAGAGGCAGGCTTTCGGTGGCCGCTACCCTTGGCGATGGAGGGGTAAATGACACTGGGAAAAGAGAGAAAAGGCACGTTCTTCGGAAGCCGAAATTTGCGGCAGTATTGCGCCATCGCACCTACCGTCAGTTGCAGAAAGTGCCTGCCAGTGTTCGGAATACAAGAAAACATATGATGTTCGTTTCCAGTGCTGATTATGGAATGCCTTTTCGTCTTTTACGAATAATTAATGAAATGTATTCCTAAGTCTCAATGACTTGAGGTAGTCTAAGTCTGAGCATAGGGTTCTCCTAGGTTGAGTTGTTGAGGTCTTAACTCTGCCTGTTAATCTCGCTTTTCTTGCACCATCTCGCTAACCCGAGCTCATCAATGTAGTTGCAATCCGTCCTCACTCGTACTCGTCTCCCCGCTTCCCGTCAATCCCCTCATCTAAGTTGGGATATCCGGCTGTAGGAACAATGGGCCATGAGTTGCCGAACCTATCAGCCGCAATCCCTTCAAGAATAATCCTTGACCAATTCCCTGACTGATTTTCATACACGTGCACCAGCATCCGGAGAAGATAGTCGAGTGGATGTCAATCAATGAAGAGGTGTCTCTACTAACGTAAAAAAGTTATCATGATGGCCCCGAGTCTAGGCATGATAACCTAGTACGTGTACAGTAATGGCGGGGCAGATAGCTTCACACGAGAGGCCAAAAACGAAAAAGAGGCTGAGAAACGACTTTTTTTTATGGCGCCGGAGCAGGAGGGGCAAAAACGTCGAGGAAAAGAAGGTGTGGAAAAATCCGAACTTTTTACCCCACCATTCATTCAGGTTCCCTTCCAGAACATGTCAAAATTCACTACCTCTCACAAGCTCGTCACCATCACCACATCGAGAAGTGTAATCCTCATCGGTTTCGAAACAACGAGATATAACCGACGTTGAGCCTTGGCTATACGGTGCGGAGCTATCACTTTCTGTCATACTCTTCTGCCGCATCGGCCCCCCTCTGTCTCAAGCAAGCGGGGCTGCTTAGAATCTGTAGCTATCTGTAGCCTCGATCCTGGAGCTATCGAATCCGATCTTGGCCCTTGTTCTTGACAAAGAAAACGAACAACGTACAGCATTTCAGTATCTTCAACATGAGCAAGTTCGGTGCCATGATCATGGGCCCTGCGGGCGCCGGCAAGGTACGTGGAATTGCCCTTTGCTTTTTCTGTTCTAAAATACCGTCTCTTGTTGCATCATCGTTGTCATCATGCTGTCCTCGATCGCGTTTTGTTCCCTAAACATTAATGCGCCCCAACTAACTTTGCATTTTGTCGCGTCTAGTCAACTTTCTGCGCCGCCCTCATCACTCATCTTAATCTTAATCGCCGTTCCGCCTTTTACATTAACCTTGACCCTGCCGCCGAATCATTTGAGCATGAACCAGATCTTGACATCAAAGAACTTATTTCTCTTAAAGATGCTATGGAGGAAGTTGGCCTCGGGCCTAACGGTGGCCTGATCTATTGCTTCGAGTTCCTCATGGAGAACCTTGACTGGTTGACCGAAGCTCTCGACAGTCTGACCGAAGAATATCTTATCATCTTCGACATGCCCGGTCAGATCGAATTATACACCCATGTCCCTATTCTACCGGCTCTTGTCAAATTTCTGTCCCAGCCGGGCTCTCTTGACATCCGCATGGCCGCTGTCTATCTCCTCGAAGCCACATTCGTCGTCGATCGAGCAAAGTTTTTCTCTGGTACCCTTAGTGCCATGAGTGCCATGCTCATGCTCGAAGTGCCACATATAAACATCCTGTCCAAGATGGACCTTGTTAAGGGCCAAGTAAAGAAGAAGGATCTCAAGCGCTTCCTTACACCTGACGTAGGTCTGCTCGACGATGACCCCATCGAGCGTGCGCGTCGTGTTACAGAGGGTCCCGAAGCCGAAGATGACGAGTCCAAGGCACCTGACGAGAAGGAACAAGTGATGAAGGGTGCTAGCTTCCGACGACTGAACCGAGCTGTGGCTGGCCTGATCGAGAGCTTCAGCATGATCAACTATCTCAGGCTAGACGTGACCAACGAGGATAGCGTTGGTGCTATTCTGAGCTACATTGATGACTGCATACAGTTCCACGAAGCTCAGGATCCCAAAGAGCCCCATGATGAGGAATACGAGGATCATGATGACTAGTGTGAATATAATGGCAGATGGAGAACCTGAGAAAGGGGAATCTGTGGTATCTTGATAGTAGTATTGCATAGCGCCGGCGTTACTGATTGCTTCTCATGGTCTGAGATATAATTGAGCTTGGACGTGATGTATCACAGTCTCGCTCTTTTTCCTAACCTGCCCCCTTCCACCTCTTTCGTGATAAATCATAAGATTGATGCTGATGGATGAGTTATGTTGTATGGCCATGATATACCCATGCTCTGTTTTTTGGTGCTTTCCTTGATGTTCCGTTTTCCGGGGGTATTCAAAATGTGTCGGGTCGTATGCAAAACAGCCATTGCTGCATATTCGCCGTTCGCATATATTTTTTCTGTATGGACGCTTCTTATCTCGATCGTCGTCCGGAAGCCGTGCCTCTGGTCCCAGCCATGCCCTGTTGCGCCTCGTAGCGATCATACTCCTGCAGCCAAACATCCTTGATGACGGCCAGGTATCCCACGATCTTGCCGCCCATGACAGCCATATCCCTTGCACTCTCAAAGACTCCACGCTCCCAGATCCAAGCTGCAAGAGCAAGGAGAAAAGCCCAAGTCGCGATGCGCATAGCCATGCGCGTCCACCACATGAGCAGACGGCGAATCCAATTGAGAATTATTACAACAGTAGCAAGTACAACCAGCGATGCAATCACACCGACGAGGCCTTGGTTTTCTGCTAGCAAGATCATGACGCGATCAAATATCGGCTCGAGAAGAGGCGCAGCCGTGTCGAGAAGACTCTGCGCTTGATCGAGGACGTTTCGCGCGATGATTTGGACAGGCGAGCGTGGGTGCAGGATGTGCTTTTGGATAGAATCGGCGAGCTCTGGGGGGAGCAGCGCTGTAAGGAGGTGCGTTGCCAGCGTTGGAGGTTCTACGGAGGGCATGTCGGCGATAATTTGTGATGGGAATCTTGTCGGTGTAAGGTTTGAGTTTGAGTTTGTTGACGCTGGTGGGGGAAATGTTGTTTCGTGGCTTTTCTGTGCGAGCGTCCAGGGTAGATGTGAAGGGAAAGTTGCGGTCTAAGATAGGTACTTAGCTCAGGTAAGCATCAACTAGGTACTTCTTGGCCCTTTGTTTCCTGGGACGTGACTTGTTGTATAGAGTGGCCTGGGATCTACTCGAGTTCTAAATCGAATATTGCTGCACTGCGAGTTTTTATCGGACTACCCTCTACAGGGTGACTTGAGTTTATCTCATGTCGAGTAGGATAGTTGTGCTCTGGAATATAGCATGAGTGTTAAGAGACGGTTGCAAGGCGCTGATACGACGACGAGTACCACGGTATAACAGTATGGCCTCAGCGAATGAAATGGATATATATTAACCATCACATAGCAATCAATAGCCTGTGACCTGCTCGATCACATTCACTGCCTTTCCCACCATTTCATGAACCTATCTGAGTCTATCACATGCAAAATGGTGCAATCTTCACTACCTTAATTAGTAAGGGTCTATCCGTAAAGGACCAAGATCACAGCACGGACCAACATTCGCAAACAGCACGCGAGTATGTCACAGACCGTGTTAGTGCCATGAATCGATAGTTGAAATATGTCGTGATTGAAGCTATAAAAAAGTCCTGTAAAGGTCATGAGTTTAAAAATAAATAAGGAAGCAAACCGCTAGACTTGAAGGGTATCGAAAATAACCTGGTCTCATCCAAGACAGGCCTCAACTCCGTCTGCTCAAAACCAGAGCATCATCATGTGTGATAATATCCCTATCCACCTCCATGTAAAGCGCCATGCAAGAAAAATACTACCTCTTGGAAATAAAGAAGTACTCGGGCAACTATACTCACTCTTCGAGCCCCTCAAGAATGCGTCGCGCAGCATCGATTCTCCTGCGGTACATACGTGCCTCTGTACCAGCTCTTGATGACTCCGTCAATCCTAGGACACACTTCCCAAGACTAGCCACAAGTCTCTCGACCAAGATCTGACTTTCTTTGTCAAGCCCCTGTACAGCGGAAGTATTGCCATTCCTTTGTCCACCTTCAATACCGCCCAACCCGGCTGCTTCATTAAGGAGACTTTCAGATATCTGCCTGAGCTCCGAGTCGGGCGATCCTCCGGGGGTACCTGTCGGCGTCAAGATCCCGTTGGTTCCCTTAGACTTGTCTACGAGAGGGAAGCTTCGGTTTGTTCCTGTCGATCCGAAAGATGACATCGAAGGCCGATGGCGTGCGTAGGTAGCTGCGCTGCTACTGGGTCGACGAACCACGGTGTTGCGCCGGGGATGACTTTGGTGATAATCGACAGAGCCGTTTCTCGAAGGGGCTCCTGATCGAGGGAATTTGAAGTTACCAAATGTTGCGCGTTTCGAGCTCGGGGGCACGTCCGAATCTGCGGGCATGACGACGATACTCTCTGCAGCATCCTCAAATTCCGAGTTACGACTCAAACGGCCTTCGTTGGCTGTGGCAAAACTGTTAAAGGACGACATAGTGTCAACGCTCGGCCTCCTTTCGTGATCAGAATCAGAGTCGGGTGCAGAAGTGGGGGCAACAATGGGGCCGCGAGTTGTCTCAACAGAATCCCCAGAGCTCACACTGCTCCAGCTCTCTCGTCGATGCTGGCTCATTGTTCCCATTGCTGAGTGGAGAAAAAAGTGCTCGTAATCGAAGGCATCCTCACGATCCTCGTGAGACACGGGGGTTTGAAAGGCATCATGATATGATGACTCGCCACTCTCGCTCTCAAAATCCACAAACTCGTCGTCATCGTCATCCTCGGCGTCGTCGTTGTACTCTCCATTCTGTAGTCCGTAACCATTTCCCTCCCGCTTAAAATCGTCCTCCTCTTGTTCCAGATCTCCTTCCCACGTTTCGCCATCATCATTCATGTCGTCATTTTCTTGCACTTGCGTTTGCACTTGAATGTCATCTCCAAGATCCGGTTCAGCTTCAAATTGAGGCGAGCCGCTCTGCTCTTGAGCCACAACTACGTCCGGTGCGTCTGAAGTGCGAGGGCCATGTACAGCTCCAGCATCCAACGTTTTCGCTGATTCTTCAGAGGGTTCCTTCGAGCCCTCCTTAGGCGATATTTGACCATTTACTTTCTCCTTAGGCGACCCCTGGTTCCAGGGTGCTTGCCAGGCGGGAGTTTCCGGAGTAGTCTCTTGTGATGTTCGAGACTCTGGAAGTCCTTGATCCCACCTCGCGTGAGTAAACGGGCTGGGTGTCCTGAGGCTCTGCAGACTACGGCGTTTCAAGCTGTCAGCCCGTGCTTGCTCCTTGAGACTGGAAATCTTTCCTCTCAGATCCTTCATCTGATGCTTCAAGTCACGAACCTGAGCTACAGATGCGGACCGAGGCATATCTGTATCTGTCATGGAACCGAACGTGGGGCTTAACTGATTATAGAGATGAGAGCTGCGTCGGCTGTCTCCATTTGCACCGCCTTCATCTTCACTCAAAGTTTCCAGCATGGGATCAAGGGTCGTGGGACTCCTGTGTGAGGTGGCGCCGTATCCAATCCCGAGAGCATCGGCACTTCTAGATGAAGTCAATGGCTGCCGATAACCTCCAGCAGCACCCAAGGCGCTAGCAGAGCGTTGCGGGAAGCCTGGGCTGGCAAGGCCGTTTTGCGAACTAGTTTCGCTTAGATTTCTAGAGTGCCCTTGACTCGAACTCAGAGGGATGGTAGACTCTCTTAAGGACGTTGCAGGTCGAACGATTGGCGGAGAAGGGGTTGACCCGTCGGACATCGGAGTAAATAAAGAGCTTCTTGCCCTTGACAGGTTGCCCTCCATCGTCTGCAATTTTGTTAGCATTGCGCACTCATTATTTAGCCGGACAATGTGAAGCCCACCGTTAACCGTTGCTTCGCATTTGCCAGAATCTGTTCTGCCCTATCACTAAGAGAACTGGTCGAATAGCGCTGCTCGGTAGCCTCCTGAGTACGAGCTATGCGCGGAATCTTGGGTTCCCGTACAGCTGTGCCCTCCACATATGAAGATGCCATGCTCTCCTCATCGTCACCCTGAAAGTTGAGGTCGTCAACGCTGACAGAATCGTCAAAATCCCCGAAAGGCGCAGCCCGGCCTTGCGAAGTAATTGTACTGTTGGAGTCGATAGAAGATTTCCTCTCCCGCTGCAGAATTTGAGATCGTGACTTGATGCGGGTTATCCCCATTGTTGGGGATGAGCCCAATACATGATCGTCATTGCTGTAAACGGACAAATGCGCCGAGCCGCGGCGTCCACCTTTTCCTACCACGCTTTCGACTTCTGTCACCTCGCCAATGTCTGATAGCATAGTTCCATTTCCATATATGATGGGCGTTGAGGGGGTAATTGGTCCAGCGATGAATTGGTTTTGCGAAGAAGGGAGGTGGAATCGCATGTCACTGCTCTGAACATTATTCCACATCCTTATGGGTGACTGTGAACGCTCATCAAGGGAAACATCGCAATCGTAGTCGGGCAAGATCATGTCGGGGTTCGTGAGTGTCGGTGAACCAGGGACTGGCCCGTAGTTCAGTGAAGAACCAGAGCCAGACTTGCCATGGCGGACATCGCGACTATAGTTGGGGAAGGTCTGCGCTGCCATGATTTTTATACCGGGTTGGCTGATGCCAGAGGTGAGGTAGTCGAGTTACTCGGTATGTAGAATGTTCGGTCGGCAGTGTTCTGTCTCGTCTCGAAGCGCGCCCGAGAAGCTGACGGCTGGATTTTGGGACACAGTACTTAAACAGGCCCTTACGTATCGGGTTCAGCTCGGTTGCGCACGCGACTGGGCTTGTAGGAGGCTTTGCCGTGTTTCTTGTTTATGTGAGTGTGAGCAGTCCGCGATTCGGCAGAATTAGAGACAATGTCTCGAGGGCTGAGAGTTTGCCAGTCGAAAAGAAGCGTAGCGTGGCGCAAAAAACCAGGTAGAGATGCCGATCAGACAAAGAAAAGACGTAGGCGAGCGAGTAAGGAGCGAGCGAATGAACGAACGGATGAATGAATGAATGAGCGTGTCGTTGATTTAGTATGTAGAGCCGAGCACAGCGAAGAACAAGGTTCTATTCGCAAAGGGCGCAGTCAGCCAGAAACCTAATTAGGCATGAGGAATGAGTGAGGAGAGCATCCAAAAGTTGGGATGTGGAAAAAAGCAATGCAGTGGATGGACGGAAGGAGCGACTGATAGGTGGTGATGGATGTTGGGGTTCCGTCCATTAATTGAACGAACCGCAATCGAGTGAGGTACGTACCCTTTTAATTGAACCTGCAGATGCCCGGACCTCTCAAAAGAACTTACTTCTATGAACTCCACAGTTTAACAATGGATGGATGCTTATAATATCAAAGCAATAACAGAATCATTAAACATTTAGGACGATGATGCATGTTCATGAGGACTTTATGAAGAGGCTGCTGACTTCAGGTGATCAACAGAAACTCAATTGCGCAATTCATCATCACCTCAGCAATGACGAACAAAACCTTGGAATGCACTCTTCAGTCTTTGGCGTCGGCGCCCAGTTTTAGATGCAGTGAACCGCTGCTAAATCAAGGGACTGACCCGAAAAAAATGACCACTAGGCCGTTGGGCAAAACGGGAAATACGGGGGAGCCCGCCTTGTTTTGCTGGTTGTTGGGGCGTTTAGTTTTGCTCTAGTCCCATCCTGAGACTTTGATTGGTGCTTACCAAAATGCAGTAAACCAGAGATTGAAACAATGGTTCGCGACGCCGCGGGTAGTGAAGAGACCAACAATGAACAATAAAACGTTCAAAGGCTTCGCGTAGTACGGAGATCTGCCGTGAAAGTCTAAACACCATATGGCCAGACACAAGACACAACTACCTTACCTACCTCTGCACGCTGTCCTCCTGAAAAGAAAGGGATACGAGAATACCTGCAATAGTACATAACGATATGTGGCCTATCCTCCAATTAGGTTGTATACTCCGGTACTATGGATAAACTAAGTAGATCAATATGTTGCACCAAGTAATTTCCATTCTCGTTATAGACCGGGATTAAGGATCAAGAAACCTGGAAGACGCAAGGACTTACTGAAGATAGGGGCGCCAGCTTAACCCACCGCTTCAGCTGTGATATGCCTAATTAGGAAAGTTTCTAGAATATTTAGCGAACATCTTAATTAAACTTTGCTACTCCGTACCCCAGGATGAAAAGCCACCTGTTTCATTCATGATAGCAGGCCGATAAAACAAACACCAAGTACTCTAGTCAATAGGAAGAAAAGCAATAAGAATCAGTCTTTTAGAGCGATATTACCCCCAAGCTGAGTCAATGGGGAATCTGTGTAGATGCAGTGATGTCGTACTCCCTAATGTGTTACGAAATGATGGACCAACTATTTCTCGATATCAATACCAAAGACCATGGCGCCGCCCAAAGCTGCACTTCTTCAATAATCGACGCCCCCGGAAGGATATGCAGATGAGTGACAACTTACATTGCCCAGGTAATAACACAGAAATACCAAAAATAGATCATAGGATGAACCGTAAAACAATCAGCTACCTATCTTTTATTGTTTTAACTACTGGTTCGTGAATACAACGCCACACGCACTCACAAGATTCACGCGAGGGTTAATGTTGAACATGTTTTTCCAATCATGCCGTCATCCCAGCTTTTTGATATATCCCATCTATGACAACTCCTATAAAATGCATTTCCTTTTACAGGACCATCAGCCCCGTCCTATTTCGTTTTCCGTAGTCTAGTTCAAAGCAATCATAACCTTCTTTCCAAACGTCTTTTCTTTTGCGTGTGAAAGCACTTAGTCGTCAGCGAAAGCCTCAGCTCGGGCCTCGACGCTCTTCTGCGACTCATCTTTGGAGGGCCGGTTGGCAATGAGGCGCTGACTGGTCAGTGCCACAAACTTTGTCATATGGTGGAGGGTACTTACAACCAAGTTTCTCAAGAGGATAGCAATGGTAACCTTGCCGACGGATGGCACGTAGATGGAGGCCTTCTCCTTGATGGCGGGACCATCAAAGTTTCTGTACGAGGAGAAGTTGATGCAGACAGCACCATCGCGGATGAGCTCGGTGGGTACCTTGAAAGACTCGACGGGAACTCCTCCGATGACAACGTCACTGAGGGGAAGGCAGTCCTCGAGCTTCCAACCCTCCTTGTCCTCGACCTGGTGGCGGGCTTTCTTGATGCCCTCTCCTCGGGTGAAAATCTGGACACCAGTGACGTCGACGGAGTAAACGGTGGCGCCATCGTTGGCGAGGAGGGCAGCAAGAGGTCGGCCGTTAACCTCGGATCTGTTGATGACAGTGATAGTCTTTCCGAAAAGTCGGTTTCCGGAAGCCAGGATGGGATTGTAGATCTGCAAGTACTCAAGGATCTTGACAACAGCGAGAGGAGTGCAAGGAAGGATGGACTTCTTGCGGTTCTCAGGAGGGTCAATGAAGCGAATGTTGTGGTACATGTTGTGGATGTGCTTGTGTCGAAGACCCTCAACGTCCTTTCCAAGGTCAACCGACTCCTGGATGTACTTGTCGTGAGAAGGGTTGTTGGGGAAGATAGGGTAGTAGACAATCATGCCGTCGACATCGTCGTCTTCGTTAGCCTTCATGATCTCCTCCTCGAGAAGCTCCTTGTCCACAGTTCGGAGGTCAAAGTTGAATCCGCTATGTTTTGCATTAGCGCCAGGTCGAGGGGCAAGCATCACCCGATAGACTGGGCGATATTCAAGCCACGCAGAGGAATATCTCACTTCTCTTCACAAGTCTTCTTGGACCACTCAGCGTACTTTACGGCAGCGGGATCACCGTTGGCGAGGAAAGCAGCCAGTGTGGGAGTGCAAGGGTTCTCGCCTTGGATCTTGGCCAGTGTGTCCTTGACCTCACCCAGGTAACCCTTGGCGATAGTCTCAGCAGTGATGACCTTGCAGGTCTTGGGGACAGTTGAGGTAGCCATTGCAAAGGTTCCCAGACTGCGGAAGCAGGTTGCTATTTGAGATCTCATAGTCAGTCACATGTATTGCTTTTCAATCTTGTATCTTCTCTCCCGTTCTCTTCTCATGCGAAGTCTTCCAAAGGTGAACAAACACACCGAGAAGATCCCCACAGTAATCTGGCTATGAGCCGTACTACCAGCAATTTTTTGGGGTGAGGGGGGGAAGAAGCACGATGCCGTCACAGGAGCCTTGGGCACGTGATTGAAGTGCCCAAGACATTCCAGAAAGGTCACATACCTTAAGGAAAATGGGTTTATTCAAGCTTGATCAGAAAGAAGCTGGAAGTTTGAGGAGAAAGAAGAACAAATTAATCACAAGCAATTGTCCCCCCACCAAAGAAAACAAAACTCCGAGTGACGATGGAGGGGCATCTTGAAGGAAAAATGTTTGCGCAAAAAAAATCAGACCCTTCTGCCAACCAGTCAGAGTCGAGCATTTACAGTGCCCCTCTTACTGTATAAGGCTTAGCGGAGTAGTGTTCCAGCAGTGAGAATTACAGAGGAATGGTCTAGAGATTCAAGATTTTCGAGGTCATCTCGATAGTCAAAGAATATAACCGATCGAAAGACTACTAAGCCTCAGTCGAGACACAGAGTGAAACGTGCAGCATTGACATCCAACGGAAATATGGCACGGAAACTAAGTAATTATTCAAAATTCGAGTTGAAGATTCTAGCTTCTGCCTCTGCCGATTTCGGCGCTTGTTTAAACGCTCAGGGAGTTCCACTTACAACCTCGACGTCTTCAGCAATAGGAACCAATTATCGCCGTGCTAACGCTGACAGCCTCAAATTCATTGCTTCCAGAAAAGAGAAGAAAAAGAAAGAGCAAGAATTGACGGCAGAAACCCGCCGAGATATGTGTTTGCTTTTGGACGTCCAAGCAGACGGCACAGAATGTTCCAAGCCTCAGATCCCTGAACCCAATATCGCTTTCCAGCGCTTTTAGTGGTCGCGCAGAGACGCCTGGTGGCTGTATGGCTTTCGATAGTCGCTGAGTTCCTCGAGGTTTGGGAAATTCGAGGCCTTTTTGTACTGCGCTGAGCATTCCACAGATATTTAGAGAAACTGGTGAACGGGTGCAGAAGCAAGTGCTTATATGCTTTTTCAAGGTTCTTGCAGTGATTGAGAAACACGGTATTGTTGATCGCCAATTATTATATCCCGTTATCAGCGATGGGGCCCATGGAACAGTCTACCTATCTACAGTATGAAGATTCAGGGAGATTAAAAAGTCTTCTGAGCCATTCAAAAGCCTTCGAAAGGTCATTTCTCGTGAACAATCCCTGGTGTTGGACTGTCCAGTCCCCCAAATCTTGACACGACACCACCGCAGCAAAACGCCCGCGAAAAGATAGGATAATTCCCTAGCGCCTTGCCGCATCTGGTACGATCCTTTGAGTTTTGGCCCAGGAATCAGGCATTTCCGAGTTCGAACCATTTTCCTATCTCCGTTGGTTCCAGAGCCTGTTCTCCCTTTATCGCCAAGACTCCAATCTATATGCTATATATATGGCGCTACCCCGCCACCCTTTTGCTCCGCGGAGATTCACATTTCAACGCGCCAAACACCACCACGGCCTTATCTCCCAACCGACTGGGTGCTTGCTAGTCAATGCCCCTGGGGCCTGGACAAAAGCCATCCTACAGCGGCTCGGGGATCGCAGCAGCCTTGTCCCTTATCGCGGCTCTTGTCTGATCGCCCTACTGCAGCCCGTCACACCTGGCACCCCTGGCACCCCTGACCAATGGCATGTTGGATATTTGACCACGGACGACCAGCTTATCGTAGGTGAGCAGCTTGGCTTGCAGCTAGGAGCTCTCCAGGCTAGTACGTCGTAGTAGCTTCGGTACATGGCCGCCAGTCTGAACTCTGAACGCCTGGTGATGATGATACTGCAGCAGGCCTTATCTCGCCATGCCATGCCATGCCCACGCGAGGACGCGTCTTGTCTGCCGACCTGCATTCTTTGAGACAGGACATGGAACCCCAAGTCAAAAAAGCCACATGCAAACCAGTTCCTACCATTCGTCTGAATCGTTATCTCTGCCGGTTAATTCAGTTCCGAAAATTGGCTGCCCTTTCTCGCTCGCTTGACTGATTACGCCTCGACACTTAAGGTTATTATTATCCAGGAGCGGTCAGGGGCCCATGGCATGTTTTCCTAAAAACCACCAAAATATTTCTCGGATACTTCACATAAAGAACCTCCGAATATATAATCGCAGAGCAAGTGTTCGTTACCGTTGGGAGGCTACCACGTTATCAACTTATCGGCCACTGAGACTCTGTAACACTGCATTTCAACGGGCCGCTTTTAGCCCCCGTCATCAGCCCAGTCCTTATCGGATTAACGAGAAATCGTTTGCAGAAATCTGGTTCAAGCATCTCCGGGCCTCCGGATTATCACTGGCTTGTTCACTCACCACACTCTCATTGAGACAGCAAAGCCAGATAGACCTCTTATCGACTCCAATTCCCACAAAAAAGATCTAGGAAATCCGGAGATACATTTCTCGAGATTCCTGTGTATCTGGGGTCGTGAATTATACGATATTCTCATTCTATATATCTTCTAAGCATTGTCCATTTCCAAAAAAAGATATTCACCAAGCTCAACATCGACAAGCAACTCAGAGACAAAGGGAAGCCTCTTGGCTCTCACAAATTCTTTCATCCGTTCTCAAGAGAGTTAAATCAGTTGTCTTGACATTTCTCAATCTCATCGATCAGCTTGTTCAAGATGGGTTTTCAAATCGCCCACCTGTGGAAGGCCCCTGAGGTCAACCCCATCAGCCGAAAAGCACGAAGTGTGCCTATGCTCAACCCTATCAACATCTATGGTCGAGTATTCTCTTTCTCATGGCTCGGTTTCATGCTTGCTTTCTGGGCATGGTGAGTCTCAAAAATCCAAATGTTGGTGATGTGATAATCTGACTGAGATTTCAGGTACACCTTTCCACCCCTGTTGACTGTCACTATCAAACAAGATCTTCATCTTACACCGGCTCAAATCGCAAACTCGAACATCGTATCTCTATCCGCTACTTTCTTCCTTCGATTCTTGACCGGCCCTCTTTGTGATCTGTACGGGCCTCGACGTGTATTTGCCTCCCTGATTCTCCTCGGCTGCTTTCCCATTGGCCTCGCACCGCTTGTCAACAGCGCCACGGGTTTATATATCTCTCGATTCTTCATTGGCATTCTTGGTGCAACTTTTGTGCCTTGCCAGGTTTGGTGCACTGGTTTCTTTGATAAGAACGTTGTCGGCACTGCCAATGCCCTTGCTGGTGGTTGGGGCAATGCAGGTGGCGGAATGTAAGTGAACATCCTCTCATGACACTGAAAGCCTTTTGATATGTAAGAATTGCCAAAGAAAGAGTCTAACTTCCTGCATAGCACTTACTTCATCATGCCTGCCGTCTTCGACTCACTAGTAGCTCACCAGGGCATGACCCCTTCTAAGGCATGGAGGGTTACCTTTATTGTCCCCTTGATCTGCCTGATCGTCTGCGGTCTTGGAATGCTATTCCTTTGCCCCGACAGCCCTGTGGGATCGTGGGACGACCAGGCTATGCTCGTCCGAAAGAACATGGAGGCTCATGGAATGTCTAGCTCCGGTGACGTTACCCCCACCGGTACACCTGACCGGTGCGGTTCGGATGAGGAGAAGAACCCCGGTGAGGAGAGGGATGTCAAGGTTGGCGACCACGAGCACCCTATCTCGCGCAACGAGGCCATAGAGTTCGCTCGAGGCGAGGTCATTGTCAAGCCAACTCTTCGTGAAGCCCTCCCTATCTGCTACTCTCCCCAGACCATCTTCCACGTGGCGACCTATGCATGCTCCTTCGGTGGCGAGCTTGCTATCAACGCCATCCTGAGCTCCTACTTCAAGAAGAACTTCCCCCACCTCGACCAGACCAAGGCCAGCAACTACGCCGCTATCTTTGGATTCCTCAACTTCATCAACCGACCTCTTGGTGGAGTTATTGCCGACATCATCTACAGCAAGTGCGGACGCAACCTCTGGCTCAAGAAGGCCTGGATCGTCGCTTGCGGTGTGCTGACTGGAGCTCTTCTCATTATCATCGGAAAGGTCAACCCCTCTGAAGCTAATGGTGGTGATATTGGTACTTTGGTTGGCCTCATTGTGGTCATGGCCATCTTCATCGAGGCTGGTAACGGTGCCAACTTTGCTCTTGTACCTCATGTTCACCCCTCTGCCAACGGTATTCTCTCAGGCCTGACCGGTGGTGGTGGTAACATTGGTGGTGTCATGTTTGCTGTTGTCTTCCGCTTCATGCACGGCGGTAATGACTACGCCATGGGGCTCTGGGTCATTGGCACTATTACCATTGCGTTGAACTTGGCGGTTTGCTGGATCCCACCTCTGCCCAAGGGCCAGATTGGTGGCCATTAAGTGCAGAGATGCAGCATTGGAAAAGTGCAAAATACGAATGGGATATACGAGTGTTTTATGAGCTTGTTAACTGGTTTGAACGGCGAGCGGGCGCGTACTGGGAATTGGTCACGATCTGGGAATGGTTAAACTGTCGTTGGGATAGAAGGAATTGGTATGGAACAGCTAGGATATCCCGCCGCATCAGGCTTGATGCGAGATTTATTTCATGAATATTGCTGGATTATATTTACACAAGTTTCTTCCAAGTAGTGTGTTTTCGACGTGATTCTTGTCATGCTTAGAGCGAAGTGGCACATATTCAATGAGCTCAGCCTCCCATTATTCTCACCAAGCTATACACCGTCATTCATCATGATCATTATGATGGTCTTTGTATCACCTGTGACCCTCATTTGACAGCCGCTGGTCAATTGACCTCCCCTTTGACTAAGACTAAATGACGTGCCCGATCGAAACATTTGATGGTCCTGTCGATCAGAAGCCACAAACGCCGCGCCCGTTTGACAGAGAGACAAGAGGCGCGCTACAGTTGCACAGGGCGGAAAACGGGCTTTTTTATGTCTCTCCATTGAGAAGCTGTGAGACGGGACACGAATATGAGACCTGCGTACGCAATCAACTACACGCCGAATTTTTACATGTCGCTGTTACTGGATCAACTTGACAGCGAGACTTGGCACGTGTTTCTTATAAATAGGTTTCCATTGCCGTGATTCTCATACGATTGAATTGTCTTGTCATGCTTGGAAGTGGGAAATAACATCAAATGGCCTTTTATGTTGACAACAAACCCGTAGTTATCCCTTGCACAAATTCCCAGCAAGGGTCCAATCCCAAGGATTTGATCAACAGGGAGGCTTAACAACAAAATAATCACCATGAACCCATCTTCAGTTACCCTCTCACAGCATCTGCATTCCAGTCCGAGACCGGTGGTATGAGGCTTCAAGCTCATGCCGAGGCCGCCACTCCCGGTAACGGTTGAAACGGACATTGACGGCTTTACAATGCCTAAACATTCCTGTCAGCTGTAGGGCCTCGTTAATAGCTGGGCGTGTACATAAATCACATATGATTGAGACGAGACGACGTCAGGGAACTAGGTAATGGGTCAACTCGTCTCAACTTTCTTGCAAGATGAGAAGGGAACACGGCATGACAAGGACATGGACATGTAGATAAGCAAGTCCAAAACAGAGAAGAATAAACAGATGACCTGTTAGCTCTACACCAAAGGGCCCGATCTGCATGCAATGTAGATTTGATTATCCAAGTACCACCCTAAAATGCAAATGCAACCAGGGTCAGGTCTAGGTAGTTTCATCCTACGAAAATCTTCTTGTCAATACGAGTGAACTACGGACTACATCACTCATCACAGTTGAACGCAAAGAACAGTTTAGTAGTAAAAGAAATGGGTATTATAGCAATAACACTAGTCGACAGGAATCTCTCGGGAAAACAAAAGTTGGGTCATATGTCTATTAGACGTAGCGGCGAAGGAACACATGGCAGCTACATCAGGGGAACTTGATCAAGACAAATAACCCAAGTGGGTTTTATAGTTTTTCCTCAATACATTAACAATCCAGAATACCTTCCAACTCGTAGATACCAACAAAAGAAGCAACGTATGTGCGCAACAAAGGCCTGATATACCCAGACTGCTCCATACCTGAAGAAACGAGAAACCCTCTAAAATGCAGTCATGAAGTCATGACGCCACGCAGGAACCAAAGATTAAATTGGTGCGCGGCCTCGCTTACAGAGCGAAAGCGGCCATGACGAGACCAGCAACAACGGCAATGGGAGCGCCGAAGCGGGCAGCACCAGAGACGGGGACGGGAGTAGGGGTGGGCTGGCCGTAGACAGGAGGCTGAGCAGCGGGCTGAGTAGGAACAACAGGAGGCTGAGCAGGGTGGGTGTAGACGGGAGGGTTGGGAGCAGTGCCGTTGTTGGCAGGGGGAGCAGGAGGAGCAGGGTAGTGGGTCTTGACAACGGGGACGAAGGTGGTGGGAGAGCCAGCAGTGTTGTTGCAAGGGACGGTGACGGTCTCGGAAACAGCAACGACGGTGGTCTCAGGGACGGGGTAAGCGGCCTTGGTGGTGGGCTTAGGGGCGACGGAGGAGGGGACCTCGTAGTCGTTCTTGGTTGAAGAGGGCTTGTCCTCGGACTTCTTGGCACCCTCAATCTTGAAGGGGAAAGAGTACTGGAAAACCTCGGGGTTGCTCTCGAGCTTGAGGACGAGACCGTAGACGTTCTGGTCTCCGAGGGTGGAGTCAATGGCCCAGCTGTAGGAAGCAGCGTCGTTGTCAATGCCAGCTGAGAGGGTCTGTTAGTGAATCTGATCGAATATCATACCGTCCTTCGTCTCTACTCACTGGCAATGGTCTTGATGGGGACCTGGGTGTTCTGAGTAGCACCACCGATCAGAGAGATGGAGATCTTCTCGCCGGAGTACTTGGGCTTGGCCTGCCAGGTGATCTCGAGGGTCTTGCCAGCGGAAACCTCCTCCCAGTTGGTGGGAGTGAGAACGGGGTCGAAGTCGGCGACCTGGGCGAGGGCCTTGGCGGCGAAGGCCATGAGGGCAGCGGCGGAGATGGTGAACTGCATTTTGAAGGCTGGATTTAGGAATTACGGTATATAGTAATTGTATTGAAGGAAAGAGAGACGGGGTTGGATAATAAGAAGCTGTAAAGCAACCTAAAATTATTAAGTATAGAAAAGAGTGTGGTAGGCTCAAAGCCGAAAAGAGTGACTGGTATGAAGGTGGTGGTGAAGAGAGAGAGAAAAAACAAGAAGAAGCAGAGGATCAAGCTGGGGTTTTGTGATAAATGCCAGAGGGGGACTGGGCGTGCCATCGAAGCAGGACAGGGGTGGGGATTCACGGTACGTACCCCTAAGACATCTTCCAGAGTTCCCAGGTTGGGCTAACCCCTGCGGGACCATTGAGCGCCGAGGGGGGCGCTAGTGCAGGTACCATGCTGGGCTCTCCACTGGGATGGCCTTGGTGTGCCTGAGATATCCACCACACCTTCCAGCCCAGCCCGTGCCTTACAGAACTTAGCTGCACCTGGCTGCTGTTCCTGCGTCGGCGCTTATAGCGTAGCTTACCACGACGTCGACAAATTCAGGGCACAGAAGGCAACCACAGCACAGCCAATATTTGGGGGCCTCCCCACAAAACACTGTTGGTCGGTGAAGGCGCGTGTTCAACGGCTAGCGGAACTACCTTACCTAGTCCAGGGGCAGGCTCTAAAGTCGGCACGACAGGGCATTGAATCTTAAGACTCACAGACAATGCGGTTCGCTAATTGGCAGTTTTTGTCTATGCACCCCTGACTGAACAGCCTTTCTCACTGCCCGCGCACCAGTCACAGAAACTGCACTGAAATCCTTTGGAAGCGAATGTCGACGATCCTTCTCCCAAAGGTCTCTCTCTCTGGATTAGGCAGTCCGGGCCAGACCGATCGCGGTTAGCAGTTCATCTACCACAAGAATTAGTCGGGGGAATCCTCCAATGGACTGCCATAATGATACGCCATTGAGTAGTCCCATGAACACCCATAACAGAATGTCCGTGGTTTATTCCCCCTTGGTGACCGATTGCGAATCTGGATCTGGAGCAATCTCTGCTAACATGTCTCTGGCCATGCCACGTCTTGTCTGTTCCGTCTTCCCGTCTCCATCGCCAATAGGTATGCGGACCCTACCTATCTTTAGAGGGCCCTGCTGTGGACTGCCTGAATAGATCGGACCATGAGACCGAGATGATACCTGGGATCAGCATTGCTGTATTTGCTGTACTGCAGCAAATGCACCCGCGCACCTGCTCCTGTAGGCAAACATCCCCTTGTCATCATTCGTCTGAAAAGATGGGATGTAATTAAACTGGAGTGGGTGAGGTTCTGTCGATTGGCTACAGGCTGGGGCGCACATGTCGGCGATTCGGAGACCCCTGCTTGGCATTGAATTGGACCGCCTGTTGGTTCTCTTCCAACTCCTTTCCTGTCGCTGACGGACACTGACTGATCTTTTTTGCCGACTCATGACCCATGTTCAATGCTCGTCGAGACCTCTTCCAAACAAGATTACCTGGGATTTCCAACTCCAGGGTCTCAGGGGTGCTAAGCCGGTTTCCGGGCCTGATCGCCGTGCCCCGAGATGATATGGCTATTCTTGTCTCTAGTTATCGTCGCTTGCAGGCGTGGCAATCGAGACTCTTCTCAGTGCGTTCGCTTGCTGTCTTTCTTGACTTGTTGTCTTGCATTCCAGCTCTTGGCAGGTTTAGGACTTCCCTGCTTTTTCTTGTGCGACAGTTTACGTCAGCGTCAAAACCGTCTTGCAACATCGGAAGCAAAGCAGGGCAAACAATTGAAGCTGACAGGGCAAGGACAAGATCCTATCCGAAACAGGCGTCCTGTCTGTGGATGATATTAAGTGTGCACTGCTGCTAGAAATTCTATGGAACTTCTTGGCCCCGGTATAGAGTTGCAGATGAAACACCCCAGCTAAACTCTGAGCCAGGTTGACAACGGCTCTGTTTCCACAGCCTGCTACTTTGGACAACTTACCGAATGGGGGTGTCCCCGAAAGGGTTCAGCGGATGAGTTAGAGTTCCGTATAAGCTCCTATGTAAAACTCTACTCTATTATTCATCAAGCTTGATGCTGGTTGATATCTCAATGCGGCTTGTCTAGTTAAGTGTTGATCAGCGAACAATTTGCCATAGGCTTACAGTAAGATTTAAGTGGTCTGCCACACCAAATAGTTTCTATGCCGTCTCTCTCAATCGAGTGTACTTGCTGAAGAAACAATCGTCTACAGGCCCTGTGTAGCCGCTGTGGTTCTTGTAGGGCTGCTTTTTTCTGTGCTGGCTTGGCATGGACCTCTTGATAGGTATCAAATAGGCGAGTTCGGCGCACAACGGCTCCAGTGACTACAAGAGCCTGTTGTATACCTAAACCCACGATACTACCTGGTATGTGCTGCTTGACGATCGTTTGTGACGTTGAAGTCAAAGGAAATTGAACCGTTGAAACGATCACGGGGCATTATGGCACCATTTCCGATCTGCCGGCATTGCAGTTGGCGATGGCTCACGGAGTAATTTAACTGCTCGGCTCGAGCACACGGCTAAATAACAACAGGTCTCTGCGTGAGAAACAAACATACATGCCCTAAAGACAGGATGATTAATTCATTTATGCGAGATCGTTTCGGTGAGAGTTCCATAGCCGAGTCACAACTCCCAGCACAACACTCAGATGCTTTCAAGTCACTCAAGCCGCTTCAAGCTCAATAATCCCCTCATGGCCAAAGCGTTTCTAGCCCCATGAAGAATATGGGTCAACTCATCTACTGGCCCCTTGTGCAAGGACCCTCGCCCACTCCGCTTCGATAATGCGCTGACGCCAGAACCTTTTGACTGTTGGTGCTGACTCCATCCACCAATGGAACCGATAGCTACGCCGCATCTAATCTGCGATACTCCTGGAAGTTTTTGCCTCGAAAATGGACGATGAGTCCCAATTCAGCAGGCACGAGAATGACGTGCTCTGATTTTAAGAGGTGTGTGTGTGCTAAAGATCACATTGTGGAAGCCCTGTAAGTTAAGCTGCAGCTCTAGTCAAGTTCCAACACTCTGTTGCCAGTTGAAGGGCAAATTAGAGAGTCAAAAATATCACCCGGATCTTTTACAGCACCACTGAACGACCTATCAGCATCTCAACACACAATGTCAACTAAATCCAATTAAATCAAGCAATTTTCAACGAATCAAATGCAGACGCCAGAACCGCACTTGGTCAAACGGTTGGCAGAACGGCGTTGACTCCAAACAGCCACAGCTGGGGAGTAGTGCTGGCGACAACCATACCTTTTAGCACTTGGGTTACCTTACCTTATTAGCGTCACCTCCACTCCATGTCACTGTAGACGGTATGCTTAACGCTTAATAGCAGCTCCCCAAGCCTCGGGGTGCCAGAAGACTTCTGACGTTAAATTGAGGTGCCAAAATTACTTAGTCTAAGATTCACCAAAGCTATATTAAAGCTATACTAAATTTATCTAAGCTGATCTGAAGACTTTTGTCACCTAAGATAGAGG
This sequence comes from Fusarium subglutinans, assembly GCF_013396075.1. Lineage (NCBI taxonomy): Eukaryota > Fungi > Ascomycota > Sordariomycetes > Hypocreales > Nectriaceae > Fusarium > Fusarium subglutinans. Next base: position 127,993 of record NW_023502172.1, read on the forward strand.
CCCTAAGTTTTATTACACCCCTTTGCTTGGCTAACGGAGGTTTACTTACGCCACCTTGCACTATTCTTGCTGAATTGCACCAGCAGTTTGGGTAACTTTACTGGCACGTTTCCAGAAATTGTCCCGTCTGGTGGCCAAGACCTAAGATTGCTTAGATTGAGATGCCCAGAGCGCCTATGTACGATCAGATCGATGTTTTCGATATTGAAGAAGCTTTCGCGTGAGAATGAAACGCTCGAAATATACGGAATGGTCGACTTATGCCACAGGAATGTTGGCAAGTCTATGAGTAACTGTCTCACGGCCATGTCGGTCGCGGAATGTCTGATAACTTGGCTGCTTGGCATGGATTTGCACTCAGGTTACGAAACTGACACACAAGGGATGACTTCAACAGAGACAACACTGGGAATAAGCAAAATGGCCACGATGGTCCCCAATCGCTAGTCTCAGCGGCGACAATACATTAGTCCCGAATCAGTTCGAATGTAATTCATGCCGTGGCAGAGTAGCCCACTATTGTAAGACCAGATCCTTCTATTTCCAAGATTGAGTCAAAACAAACAAAAGGGGACACTTTAGAGACGCCACGGGGAGTTTTTTTTCCCATGGTAAACGGCGCGGCACGCGATCAATAGCCTGAATTGAAATTTGAACCGAAAGTAGTGGCTGCAGGTTCAATATCCCCCTTTCACAGAAGCCAAGATCTAACCTGCTAACCAATGCATCCCAACATCGAGACTCTTGACCGCTTCCAATAGCATGCAAAATTTTAGATCCTAGCACTCTTATTGCCTATACAGTCGCCAGCAGCTGCAGCTGAACCGGTCTAGACACTGCGCTCCATGATAATAAAGGGGTTCCAGCACTGGATTCAGCACGGCACAATGGAAAATACACAATACACCGGAATGTCGCAGACTGGACGCCGTGGCTGAACTACCGGACGCCCTCTCGCCCCGGTCTCAGAGACGACGATACTGAAAGCTTCTTTCTAACCGTGCCAACGAGGTTATCATCTCTTACTATGTCGCCAGGGTCAAAACTCAAGGTTCTGTCGGACAACCAGGGTCTACCTGACATGCCTGGGGAGCCAATGAAACTAAAGATCTTAAATCTGGATAAAGAAAAAAAAGATTCATGTAAGACCTAGGTAAGTCAGCTTAAATTTAGAGGTTTCTTAACTCTCTTGATCAGTTTATTTTGACAATCTCCTCCATAGTCTAAAGTTTCGTTACTCCTAGGGCCATAGGGGTATCCTGAAGCATCCACTATCAGCGCCCCAACTGCTAAACTTTACCCCCAAACTTGAGTCTTGAATTAGGGCATCGATTGCCTCAATAACATCAACTGCCGAAAACATGTCTCTCTGTGATTGGGTTCCCCGGAGATGAAAGCCTCAGAACTGCCCAAGTTGGAAGTTGATTGCTTTACTCCACAAACCAAATGATTCGCTTTCCCCCCCATTTCCCCAAATTATGGTAGTTTCCGGATCTTCAGGAGTGGCTTTTCGAACTGACCAATAACAGCTTGTCAGTTAATTGCACTCCTTGAATCGCTGACGGTATAATTTTGGGACGTGCAATTTCATGCAATGTGACCTTCAAAGTTTGATCACTATTCATTTTATGCGCCGACTCGAGTAAGATTAGTCCCCTTTTTTAGTTGCATTAATCTTGTGTTCTTTGTTCCGTTCTTTGTCACATTTGTTTGTGCATTCATTGGGTGACGTCGTTCAGCCTCGTGCCCCACCTCCAGACATTCCATCTCACTCCAGCGCCAAACTCGTCAGCCTTGTCACGACTACCTTCCACCCTTGACCTAGCATCATTAAAGAATCAGCCGCATTTTCACGTTGCAATGGCCTCTGAAGACGATCGCACCGGTGATTCGCCCCGGAATAAGCGTCGCAAAACAAGCGGCGACTCTTCCCCTCCTTACGCGCTGCAACGCGACGCCGAAGACAACGACCGATCACCTAGACAGTCTCGCCAACTATCGATACGAGACAATCGCCGCAATAGCAGGACTATCAGCCCAAGTCCTGGTGAAGATGGTGCTGGAAACAATTACTACGAAAGCCGTCACACATCACGATCGAGATCACGGTTGAGGTCACGGTCTCTCTCTAGTATAGACTCCCGTAGACACTCGCGCTCGCGATCTCGATTAACAACACGATCACGTTCACCCCGTTCTTCACGCTCACGCTCACGCTCGCAAACATCCTTTCGTCGCTCCCGAACAGACTCCCTCTCCGCGCGGGGCGCTGAACCAACTCCTCCTCCAGAACCTTTCAAGCCCAACTATCGTGCCCGCCTTGTTCTTCATGGCCACACCAAGCCCGTCTCTCAGGTTCGAATATCACCCAATGGAAAATTCATCGCATCTGCATCAGCGGATGCTACTGTCAAGATATGGGACGCTACAACAGGCGAACACATGGATACACTAGTTGGACACATGGCAGGCGTAAGCTGTCTTGCTTGGACACCGGATAGCAATACCATCGCAAGTGGTTCAGACGACAAAGCCATTCGTTTATGGGATCGCGTCACAGGACGGCCAAAAACCACAACTCGAAAATCGGTAGCCGGCCAAGAAATGGGACCGTTGAAAGGCCATCATAACTATATTCATTGTTTGGCATTCTCGCCAAAGGGCAATATCCTTGCAAGTGGTTCATACGATGAAGCTGTGTTTCTGTGGGACGTACGAGCGGGCAGGCTGATGCGAAGTTTGCCTGCACATAGTGATCCTGTCAGTGGGGTTGACTTTTCTCGAGATGGCACGCTGGTCGCCAGTTGCTCGACAGATGGTTTGATGTATGGACTCCTGGAGATTCAGCTGGTTCATTTTGCTAACAAGTTTATAGTCGTATTTGGGATACATCAACAGGCCAGTGCTTACGCACCCTTGTTCATGAAGACAACCCGGCTGTCGCCAATGTTTGCTTCTCCCCTAACGGCCGCTTCGTCCTGGCTTTCAACCTTGACAACTGTATTCGCCTATGGGATTATGTTTCTGGTACCGTCAAAAAGACATATCAAGGCCACATCAACGAGAAGTTCGCTGTGGGTGGCTGTTTCGGAGTTCTGGACGGTGCTCCCTTCATCGCATCTGCTAGCGAGGACGGCAGCATCGTCATGTGGGACGTAGTATCAAAGACAGTCTTACAAAGAGTGGAGGGCCACAAGGGCGTGTGCTTCTGGGTGGATGTACATGGAGAGACGATGGTGACTGGAGGGCAGGACAACACAGTCAAGGTTTATCGACACATCAGAAATAACAACCGAGTGAATGGCGATATCGGGAAAGTGGATGAGGAACCACAAGCTGAAGAGTCACTGGCGCAACAAGACGTGGCCATGGAAGGGATATGATTGATGCCATGGAATAACGAAAGCGCAGGTCGTTACATATACTGTGAACTTAGTATAAGCTATTCCAAGGATTTCGAATCTTGAGACACGTTTTAGATCAATTCTCTGGATTGATTCTACCCTGGGTTCATCTAAAACCTTAGAGCAAGCAAGTTTCAACTTGCACGAAGCGCCTAAAAACCTCCACTCGCAATTCTTGGATGTCCAGCCATCCTTCACGTTTCCATATCAAGAATTCCCAGAACCCCGCCGCCCTAACAAAACTGGACATCGACGTTGTGAGCACCGACGCGTTTGCCCTCGTGATAGAGGGTGAAGTCCACTGTCCCGTCCTCGCAGGTCATCTCGATTTCGTAGCTGAGTTTGTGATAGACTTTTCCCAGCGGGTTGGTCCATGTTGGAAGAGATTCGAGGCTGATGTTGCGTGTCCAGCGGATCTCGCATAGTTTCTCTACGGCCGGTCCCCAAGCTTTGGGTGGCGGGAACTCAGAAGAGATGTGGATCGTCTCAAAGATCTGCCCAATCTTCTCAGTGTACAGTCGTTCGTAGCTCTGTCGGACTGGCTTCTTAGTCAACATATTGTCGCCCTATCACTAAAGTCAGAATGACATTCTATCAAGTGACACCACGTTGCTTACCTCCCGCAGAAACCATTCCATCTGGTTGCCAGCTCTCCACTCCTGACGTTGTTCCGACCAATGTTTGTCACATTGCCGATGCTTCTGGGGATCAAACTTGCATCCGAACCTCACTCCATAGCTGTTTCGAGCCACCCGTGCGCCTACTGTCACACCTAGGGTTGCTGAGAGGCCGTGGTTTGTAATGCCGTGAACTACAGCACCGCGACAGATAGCTGACCATCTAGTTTCAATGGTCAGAACATTTCCACAAACGTTTTGAAATTACTTACGGCTTGTTCCCGCGTGACTGTAGAACTGTGCTCTCAAAAAAGGCAGACTGAAGCTTGCTGTACAGATAGGAGCTACGACCGAAGCCACCGACAAGAATGATGTACTATTTGTGTCAGCCTGCTACAGTTCCGCCTGTTACCTTCATTTTATTACCTTTGCTGACTTTCCAAGCTTTACCTCAACAGCCTTAGTCTGTTGACGCACAAGTGCCACAATCTTGTCGACGATGGGAGTGTATGCAGACAGAATGTCGCTTCTGTGGGAAGATGAGGAAATGTTCAAAACAAAAACTTGGCCCGGGTATAACTTACGAGCTAAGCTCAAGCGTCTTTCGCCGTTTGAGCTTTCCGCTTGAGCTCGTGGCATCACAACTGTCAGGTAAGTCCACGACCCAGTCCCTATTCTGGTTAGAGAACTGAGGCTTGATTCCATGCTCCCACCACTCGTTCAAGAACTTTTTCTCCTCGACAGAGCTGACGCTGTGCCATGACCCAGGCGTGAGCTTTCGTTTGACGAGCTTCAGAAACTTTTCATCAAGAAAAACGCCTCCGCAGAGTCCCCCTAAGAGATGAGCTGGTGTCTGTGTTTTTTGTATTTTATAAGAACTTACCGTCGCCTTTGACACACTCTTTGACCACGAATGGCGAGATGGATTCGATCTGATAGCTGATCAAATCCTGCAGCATATTAGAATATTGGGCAGCTTAGGACAGGTCATTTCGAACTTACTACGGTTCCCCCTCCAGCATCACAAATAACCATTGTATCCCCAATCTGGATATGTTCAGCTCATACTCTTGACAATTGTTCTTTGGATCTTACCTTCATAGTTGACCTCTTCGAAAGATCCTTGATGGTAGCTAGGGCTGCAGCCTCCGGCTCTGAGATGAAACGAAGTTTGGTCTCACCGCATGATCTAGCATCGAGAATACCTGAGGTTTTGGCAGCCTGCTTCATGCGCTGCTGAGCGTAAGGGGGCCAGATTGCTGGCAGGGTAATCACAACGTGAAATGGTGACTTTTTCAGTAGCTCAACTCCAACAGTTCGTTGAATAGAGTCAATTGCATGATTCCAGAGCTTTCGCAAATAGCAAGCGATGACCTCCACCGGATCCTTCTTCATCTTATCCAGAAGTTCCCGGGCATGACGGAGCTGGGAGGACCTTGAAACACTGATGGGAACATCCTCATTATCGAGCAATAGAAGCTTGAACCACTTCAGGGCATCTTCACTGGCGGGGATTGAGTAGCCCCAGGACGTGCCTTTATTGTTGTCGTAGAGCAACTGAGTAGGGGCTTTCTCGACGTCAGAACAACGGTTCAACTCAGAATCCCAGCTTGTAACAAGTTCGATCTCTTCCGGTTCTCTAGAATACGCCCAAGCAATTCCCGAATACCTAGAGAGGATTTGATCATTAGCGATGCCAGTTGCTCCAACTGGCCCCTCGACACTTGGGAGAGGAGAGCAGACAGAACTCACGTTGTCCCGAAGTCGAGTCCAATGATGATAAAATCATCAACTGGCTTGTTAGCCGTCATCTCGGGTGATTCTCAGTGATAGAGAGGTGTCTCAAGCCCTGTGTTGTTGAGGCCGATGCTACGATCAGAGGTTGTGAAGCAAATATGTTATCAGATGAGCCGTCAGCTGCTCAATCTGGAGATGAAATGAAGAAGGAGGAGAGCGAAAATACTAGAGAGTTAGAAATAAATAGAGCCACCACTTCTCCGAATTTCTGATGTCTAACAGCAGGGCTGAGGGCAGTGATTCATTGCCGCTGCAATGCGAATCATAAGCACTCGGTGATTCTCGTGTTTGCTACCAGGTTTCTGAGATCATAATAATAACACCTCCTGTAGGCTCTCATATTTTCCTCTTTTTTTCTTTTCTCTTACTCCATCTCCTGGCATATTTCTCCCCCCCCCCCCTGAGAAGTGTCTTCCCTCCACTGACACACTTTTTATGATCAGAGCTCTTTGAACCAGATCATATCAAGTCCTTCAGCCCCAGGATAACTTTATTCTTCATCTCTATATCAGTCGTTACTGGTTACCCCCAAGATACTACTGTTAGTCATTGATTCGGGCAATTCTTTTTTGAACATACCCTACCCTCCCACTTTCCTAGGCACGGCCTATACCGACTACGTATTCTAGATATTGACTACGAAGGCACGTCGCGGATTTTCCTTTGCACTTCTACACCGGCTACGAATTATAGAGGCTCAAGACTCGAACCAAAAGCCAGAATTCTCTCTTAATCTCGAAACTGAAGTGTCTGGACCTCTTAACAACATTATGGACCAGAAAACTCCTCTCACAAAACATGAAAAAGACTTCGATGCTCTCTTGAGCAGCATCCCGAATTTCCCTGGTTCTCCTGATAACCCAATTGGCTCTGAAGTCCAAGACTACCATCAATGCCACACAGGTCCCATGCAGGTTGATAATACCCCTAAGGACTGGACTGTGGAGGACGTCTTCAAAATTCAGCGAGAGAACAATGCTGCATTCTTAGACAACTTTCGTCTGGTTGCTTCAAATGAAAGATCAACTTTAGCTCAAGTGGTACAGACTGAAGTCCATAACGGGATGGATCGAGTATTCAACTGCATCAAGAGCTTTATCCCTCAGCCAGCTCAGGCTCCAACTGCCTCGACAGTCACAGAACTTCGCACTCAGCTGAAGAAGGAGAAAAACTACGCACAGAAACTCTCTGGTGACTACAACAACCTTGTTGTGCACACCCATAAACAAAAGCAAGATCTTGGCAAAGTAAACGCCAAACTTGAGGATGCCCTTCGTGAGAGAGACCAGCTACGCCAGCTCCTGGACGGTGGTTCTCTCGCAAACTCTGACAAAGCAACCGATGATTCAATTCGAGGCAAATGGAAGGCTCTCGCTTACAACATTCGCTGCCTGGCTCACTACCTTGCCCAAAATCCGCCTCAACAGCAACTTGACGACATCGCTAGGGAGCGGCTACGATTTGTCGCCAGAGATTATTACACATTTCTCGAAGATGAAGATTACCGAGAGCTTATTCTCATGAGCTATCTATGGGCTACTGTTCAAGACAACGCGTTTGACGCCATTGGGACTGTTTGGGGTGGGCCTGAGTTGAGGGCTTTCAAGGCTGTTCGTGATCGCATTATCAGTGAGTAATTACAACAACCCTTTTTTTCATTGCATCGCTGACCTTGAAAGCGCGTATTGGAGATGGGGTTAATATTCCCAATAGCGATGACCCCGTCGCCTATGCTGCACGATGGCTGGCTCAAGGCTCATCAATGATGGGCAAACTTTGGGAAAGAGATGATCGTGGCTTCAGACGTCTCGTACTCACCGAAACCAAACTTCTGAGACCATTCTATTCAACTCGCCAGTCCATGGTAGACAGATGTGATAGGAAGGTCACTGATCAACTAAGAGACATTCTGAGCTCAGCAATCGAACTTGACGAGATAATGATGCGCTCCAAGGCAATCTTTCAAGTTCACTGGCGAGATCGATCCCAGAGTCTCGATTCTGCTACTATGTGGAATCAAAATGTCATGGATTCGGAAGCCTCTACGAAGACCCTATCACCTAGAAGTCGCGTTGTTTTCTTCATCTCGCCAGTTGTCTACAAGACTGGCACCGCTGATGGACAGAGGTACGATTCTCAGATGGTGTTGGCCAAGGCTTCTGTGGTCTGCGACTGACCTTGCGTCATTGCTTACTCCATATGAGAGAGGAAAGACTCGGATGGCTAGTTGCGCCATGCGAGAAAAGCAGTGAGAATGAGAACACTAAGGGTGGAAAGGGATCAGCAATGAATCCATCGCGGAACATATCCACGTCTTCCACGTTTACTCCCCTTTTGGTACAGTGTTCGGAGAGCTTTATCTTACCCCAGTCGCTTCTAACAATTCGTCCATGTCATCACAGACAGGCACAGATAACAGATTGAGAAATTGCAACACACACTTTTTTTACATGTTAAGATTTCAATTTCTAGGCGTGTGAATGATTAAACAGTAATTGAAGTGAAACGCAGCCATATGGTCATCTTAAGGTATCACGACGAAGAGTAACAGTATCAAATATCTTCAGAACGTCTCATACTTTTAACTCCAATAAATAGAAGCGAAGTACATAAAATAGGTCGCCTGCACAGGTATGCAGTACCTGGTCAAGGTGAGGAAAGGGAACTCAGGATCTTGATCCTAAATGATAAAAGGCTTAGATAAATCAGTCCAAGTTTAAGATATCTTTACCAAGTTTCTTTTAACACCCTCTTCCAAAGCCTTACATTTTCTTGCTCCCCAAGGCCTGTTCAGGTCATAAAGAAGCAAAGAGCACAAAGAATCCGCAAAAACAAACTGTCTCCTCCTCTCAGATTTCTTTCTACTTCCTAGTGGAGACTAAGGACTATGGTTCAACGACAGTCAATTGCGGCAACTCAGACTTTGATCGACAGATACAGATGGTGGGTGGAAGGAACAGAACATCTCCCCCTTCTTAACAGTATCAAGTGCAGCTTTGATAATATATACTTACCTAATTACTACTAGAGTGATGGCTATAGCCTTGCCATGAGCTTCAGGGAATGCGGGGAGAGTACCAATTTTATCAGAACATCTTATACTTTTAACTCGAATAAATAGAAGCGAAGTACATAAAAGAAGTGTCATCCATCATACTCCCTCCCTCTAGATTAACAGTATTGGCCACTGTCTCGTATCCTAACCATTCCATGTATGCATCTATGTCACACTCTTCCGAAACCCCAATTAGGTATTAAACAAAATCCACCAACTCCAAATCCAAAAATGCTGTCTGTACAAAAGAGCTATGTCATCAAAGTATCATCTTTACTAACTCAAGCGCTGAGCCCGAGCCCATTCTTGACAGCCGCACCTAGCCCGTAGTCGGTTCCAGTTGGCGTGGGTTAGGACGTCTCAGTAGCACTCGTCGTGGGATTCTCAGTCTCGGTCTCGTAGTTCGTTGTGTCCAGGGTACTGGTGGGATCCTCAGATACTGGGTAGGTTGGGATCACAGGAAGGGTCTCTGAGCTGGCAGTGGCAGATGTGGTAGTCTCAGCGGGTGTCTCGGTTTCTGCGCTAGTGGTCGTGCTCTCAGCAGCGGAAACAGTAGAGTACTCAGAAGACTCGCTTCTGGCAGCGGGATCAGTATAGACAGGCGGTGTGTAGACGGAGCTATCATCAGAGCTGGTGGAAGTTGAGATGATAGGGTCAACGGTTGACGAGTTGCTGGGCTGAGAGTAGACCGGCTTAGTGTAAACAGGAGGCGTATACGTGGGAGTCTCTACAGGCTTCGTGTAGACAGGAGCCGAGTAGGTCGGTGTGTCCACAGGCTTAGTGTACACGGGGACTGGTGCATTACCAGAAGGAACCGAATAATAGGCTGGCTTGGTGTACACAGGAGGGACATAGCCTGACCGTGTGCCAGTGGAGTTACCATAAGTAGGGTCGGAGTACACAAGCTTGGCATAGACCGGCTTAGTGTAAACAGGAGGAGATACGTAGCCAGGAGTTCGGTAATCGGTGGGCTTAGAGGCAGAGTATCCAATAGTAGAGTTCATGTAAGGATAGCCATTCTTGGTCTGAGAAGGCGCCGCATAGTTCGAGTTGGCAGGATAAGGATATCCAGTGTTCTTCTCGCCGTATGGCATGGCTGAAGGATACTTGCTAGGAAGCACATAGACGGTGTTGCTGATGGTCAAGGTCTCGGTGCAGTCGTGGCAGACAGCAGTGGTGTAGTAAGACCTATCGGAAGAAGCAGTGACAGTGACGGTGACATCGACAGTCTTGGTTGAGACAAACACGTAGTTGGAAGGACATTGGCGCGGTTCAAGAGTTGTCGAATGAGTTGTCGGTGTAGTTGTGTTCTTGGTGGCCGTGTAAGTGTTGACAGGAGTGTATGTGCTGACAGGAGTATAGCTGGGAGGGTCGTAGGCGTTTCCATTGGGAGATCGAGCAACTCGGCGCTGCTGGAACTGTGAATAGTTAGATTATGCTTACTAGTGGAAGTGATGGAGCTCATACAGAACTGAACCAAGAACCTCGAGGAGCAGCTTCGACTACCGTGCCGAGAAGGCCAACGGCACCAACGATTTCAGGCAGACGCATCTTTTAAATTGAGACTTTATGAGTATTGAAGACAAGAATGAGAGTAGCCAAGAGGATGTGAGGCTGCTTGTGAGAGTGATGGTGATGCTGAGTCTGGTGGTGAGATATTCATTTTCAGAACGCATCCCATCATCCTTAAGTACGACTTCATTTTCCCAAGGGTTTTTCTGAGGGAGTTGCGTATAAGTCAAAGGGTAGAAATATTGAAGTTGAATATTGAACAAATTGATGTCAGAAAGGGTGCTATATTGAAAGAGGGATGTTTGCTGAATACAGAAGGGCGGCGTTTATTGGTGGTGAAGCGGGGACACTTTATCGATTTAAGGGAGTTCGCGCCAACTAAACAGCCTTGATCTTGATCTTGATGGGACAATGGGGACAATGGGGACAAAGGGCGGAAGAAGCAATTAATTCGTCGACAAGGCCAGGGAATCAAAGGCATTTTATGAATATTCCATTGCCCATCAGGCCCCTAGAGCGCGACAGCGACAACCTTATTGCTCGACAACTTAACATGAGACAAATTCAAGGTGAACGTGGGGTTAATAGTAATAGTGATAATGTATTGTTCATATGTCGTCGGTTCGATAAAGGGCAATGTATTCATCTCGCGCACATTCGACTCTTTACAAGTTGCACGACCACGTCGTAAGACAACGCGTTGGGCGAGTCCAATCAAGATAAAAAAAAGTGCACGCGATTCGTCTCATGGCAAAGTAAGTACAAGTGTGCCCTTCACAGCCAATTGAACTGGCGTGATCTGTGGGTATAGTAGTATCATTGTGTGTCAATCATAGTGTGTGTGTATGTGTGTGTGTCTGCGTGGTTCTTCCTGTCGAACAGTCCATACGTGCAGGAATGGGTATCAAGAGGGCCACGCAATCGCCGTCGTGCCCTTTGTAAAAAGCTAACAAGAAACCAACAACAAAAAAACCATATGCTTATGCCGCAAAAATCATCAATAACCTGCCGCCCCGCGATGCAATCATGTAAAATCGAGCATTGTCCCAGGCTAGCTCGAGTCAAGTCCGTCATACGCCGTGGCCCCTCTTGAGATATTTCATCTCGATCGTTCATCTGCAACTGGCTCTGCCTCGGCACTGCGCCGATCAGTCCTCCCAGATGGTCTCAAGATCGAGATCTCCTCTTCGCTCAGCACCGCACACACTCCAACGCTTTCGCTTGTCTCTAGAGCCAAAACCCATCGTACGGCCTCGCGTCTGGCCATCTTTTCCTTTCAGGTCGGGGGATTCATTTCCTTCTGCAGCATCTGCATCGGCCTTGAGCTGGGCAATTCTTTCAGCTTCCAGCGCTGCTTCTTCGGCATCAGGCGTGTCAGGAATTGTTTCCAAGCTGGAGATGCTGGGACTTCGGGACCTGGTCGACGTTGGCGTGGAGGGAACTGATGAGTAAGTTGTGCCATAGCTTCCGGAAAGGGCATCGTAGCTTCGATAAGAGGATGTTGAGGATATCGAAGAGGATGGCGTTGATGGAAATGTGCCTAGAGAGCCAGTGCTCGAAGATGTAAATGTTCGGAGAGGAGAAGATGGCCGTCGTAGTCGGGCGGGGGTGCTTGTGGAAACCCCCATGATGGGAGAGGTACTTCGTCGCTCATGCATTTGTTCAGGTTCGAGAACTGAAGTTCGAACTGGAGAAATTGGCGGGAAAGCTTCATCGGCAGGCTTTCGTGGAATGCGGACTCTGCTAGGCGATCCAGAGGGGCTTCCAGGACGGTGCTGAGGTGAAAAAAGGATATGGCCTGATCCATTGACGCCTGGCATGGATTGAGTACGAGACATTGGGGGCGCAAGACTTGTTGTAGAACGAGACCTAGAATGAGCGCCTGAGAGGGGAGAAGTGGTGCGTGGTCGATACGGAAGGAAGGGTGTCGCAGACCAAGATGGTGAAGCTGGCGATGTCGGACTGGGGTCGGTGCTTCGTCTCAGGTTTGGCGGCTTTCGAGGCAATTCGATGCTGAGGTTGGAAAAGGCGCTGGGGCTCTGAAGTCGCAGCGATGGATATCCTGGAGAGAGGGAGGGTGACGCAGACAACGATGAAGAAGCAGAGGCAGAGGCAGATGCGGGTGCGGGAGCAGGTGTAGGAGTAGGACGGAACTCCTCCATACGCTCTGTCTCGGGAACTGGCTCCATTTCGAAATTGGTAATCGAGGGTGGAGGCAGAATACGATACGATACAATGTGATACGGTACGGCACGGCACGGATGGAAGTTGAGACCAACCGGTTTCGTCAGAAGATGGATGGTGGCATGTGGTGCCCGAAACTTGAACGAGTCTTGGCCGACGAGCAATGGCGTGGATTTCTGGGGGATTTATTCGACCCGGTAGTAATGATCGTCAGCGGCGGTTCTACGAAGCTCTGCCGGCGGCTGCAAGTTCGGGTTGCTTTTGACAAGAGGCGCAGCAATAGGGCGTGAAGCAATCACAAGCTGGCGACAGAGTGCGGTATTGCATTCAGCGCGGCAGAAAGGCGGGGGTGGATCAAGATTTGAGATAGATCCGAGGTGATATGGACGGCTTTTTGTTGTAGGTGGAGAGGCTATACTTTGTAGCTGTTGTAGCTCGAGGTGTGGTGGTGTAGGTGAGGTACGGAGTAGGTAGCTCGAACTCAGCTCTCAGAGGCCGTGTCGCGGTAGCTCAGCTGAAATGGAGGTGACAACGCGAAAAAGAAGAGAAAATCAGCCCTCGTGGGAAAAGAAGAGGGAGAATAGGGAGGAAGGGCCTTAAAGATGAGGAAACGTGGAGGCGTTTGAAAGAGAAGATGGAAAGTGATTTGAGAGGCGAGTCAAGTCGAGCAAGCATGTATGTACCTTAGTAAAGAAGAGGTGAAAGCGGGAGCGGCTGTAAAGGGAGACCCAAGTGACACTGGGCGCGTGGTTCCGACGGTCAGGGCACCCACCAGTACCAACTCCAGCTCCAGCTCCAGCTCCAGCTCCAATAAACTGTACCAGTGGTTGATGGTTCGGTGAGGTACCTCCGCTAGGTAGTGGGGGGGTAACCTGGGCTTCTGGGGCCCAAGGCCTGGGGAGGAACGTGCGATGAATCCACTAGGGGCTCTTAGCGGGGACTTGAGCCTGGGCGATGAGTTCAGGGTACGTGACGGTCAAGAATGGTTAAAAGTTTGGAGTTTGGATGAAAGAAAATGAACAAAGAGAGTACCTTATTAGTCACGGTTTTATTTACAATAAGATGGTTGTATTTTGCACTCTCGTATAGCTGCAGATTTAGACAAAGCTTATGAACTGGCATTACAATACCTGCAACGTTAACAAATCGGTAGTAGTCATCTCTCGTTGTCTCTACATAGGGTACAAGGGTCTCTTTGAATCTAAAACAAAACAACATCCGCCAACGCCACCGCTTCCCATTGACATACCTGACACTGCCATGTTTCCTACCAAGGAATCAGAACAGGTATAATAACAGCCATATTACTGTGTAATAAATGAGATGGAATGGCCCGAGACCATTCAATGTCATGCGATGCAGTGCGACGCGCGGGGTGTGTTATGTGTGTGCATTGTTCAACGACAATCACAGCCTTCAAGATGCTCCCTTCAAGTCACATCACATTCCGTTTCCACATCAACAGCATGCTCACGCAGATGGCAACGCAGCCAATCCTTCTTAATAAGCATCATCAACCATTCGGAACCGTGATGAACCTACCCGGACTTGTCGCTTGAATTGCCTCGCTTGTCTTGGTGCATTATCCGTACACGAGACGAGACGACGACTCGCCGAGTATCTCAATGAGGCGATCCATACAGAGTAGATCGGCCCAAACTAGCGGTCCTCAAGGCTTGACACCGCCCTTCCAGAACGTGACACCAGCATTAGTAATTACAGTTGGTTCTCGAATAAAATGAGCACTCTGCCACTTTCAGTACTGGGTTCCCTAATCCGGTAGACCGTTCAAACCGCTCATCTTCAACCGTCAGCCACTCATGGTACGCGCCTCCACAAGAGACGCCGCCTTTCAAGAAAGCCATTCACTGAAGCTTCGACGCCCAGGTTTCAGGAACCGGGGGCCCTTATGCTTCGTGGAGCCTTTACGGGGGAGACCGAAGGCCCGGGCCCCATGCTGAGCTCTGCGGGTGAGAAGCCGGAGGCCTTTTGTACATAACCAACTGGGGACATTCGGGAGTCGAGGGAATAATTTATAGGTAAAAACCCTCAAATGGTCTAAGACTAAAGACAGGATGCCAAAATAAATACAGTAAGCAGGCCTGCATGTTTAGGATAATTCCCGAAGTTTTTACTTGGGATAAAGATACTGTGTACTAGAGTTTCTCCCTTGGCTCAAGCATGAACATGGCGTGGAGCATGTATGCCAGGGGAGGAAAGAAAACTCAGGACCTTGATCCTAAATGACAAAAAGACTTGGGTAACTTAGCCTGAGCCTAGGGGATTCCTCACTGAGTTTATTTTAGCACCCTCTTCTAAAGTCTTGTATTTTCTTGCTCCCTGAGGGCATAGTAAATTTAATATGCTACCCATCGCACCGTCAATTGCAAGTCGGTCTGTCTGAACCTGGGAGGCTTAGATAGAGTCGACCAATCCCATTCCTGTCCACGCATTGTTCTTTCACTGAGCTACCATGGCAAACGAGCATTGCATTGCATTCATCTCCTTGTTCTTAGCGCTGCTCAACTCGCTACATGTACTGATGGTTGTTCGTCCTGAATCGGAAAGCCAATAGCCACTCAATTTGTCCTCAAAGGTACCACCGAGTCAGTCAAGAGTCCAATGACCATGAGCCAACCAGCTCTCACTCACATCAATCGCTTGACGCCTGAACCTGAACTCTTACTGGTGAGCGCGTCCTTACGCCTTGATCCTGGTGAGACCCTTGCACAGGGATGGTGAGTGATGGCTCAGGGCTGAGGGATACCCGTAACGAGAATAGGCCCAGCTCATTGGGTGTAATGTTGTAGCTTAGGCGCTATCTCTGGAGGAATGTCTGCCCTGGTCGCCATGACGTCGTGTCTCGAGAGTTGCCCAATGCGAAGTGATGGTCTGTGAATGCAGTAAAGAGATACTATTCACGCTCAAGGTTGAGATAGCAACCGTCGGTTGAAGGCCCCCAATTTATGATACGTTTTGGCTCTCTTGACTTGGATGAAATACCACTTCTCACCAAATCCTCACTGTTCCCGACCCCAGGTTCCTCATCTTTTGATCCTAATCTCAGGGACCTTGCGCTACTGCATGACAGTTCCATATTTAGCTCCCGCCAACAGAATGCTCCGACGCCGTTGGTCATGCTTTTCTCGTATCAGCGCTCGTTGACCTGAAGCAGTACGTAGAGCATTTTCGTACCTTTATTCGTTGTTGTTTTGTTAAGCTGAAAGGTGGCTCATCATATAAAAGCAAAGAAGCAAAAGGGGGCATCTGGCTGTATGCATAAGTTAGTACCTTACCCTACCCAGGTATCTCGTGTACTAATTCAGTACTAATGCATTACTCGGCATTATGCCGATTTCCTTGGTTTACAGAGAAATACCGCGCGAAACTCGGCTTCCGTGGGATTTAGTTTATAACGCAACCGCTTACATGCGGGATGTTCTGTAAGAGGGTTGCAACTTGTAAGCGACAAGGAGCAGGTCATCCGTCGAGACCATCACATGTACATCATTTCTTTCACGACTCGATCAGACACAGTATGACATGTCTTACAAGTGGTTCTCAGTGCAGCACTGTTGGTTCAACCGTGTATCTATTGTAAGGGCTCTCATATCTCCCTTCTCGTTACCAACTGCCACGAATGGCCGTGAAACGAATTATCCAATATCAGCCACATACACGCAGTCCAAGGAATGCCCATAAATGCAGCTCAGTCTATCGACCATTGATACACATACAGACGCAGGCTAAGAGAGAATGTAGTACCCAAAGTTCCTGGTGCACTCGCAGAGATCAGATACTCTCACATACTATTGTCGTGATCCTTTCATCTCCAACGACAATATACAAGACAGTCATGAATCCCAAGTGTTCTGCTATCTTGTTCCTGGTGCTCCCGGAGGTGGAAGCTGGTCAGGTCCAAAAGACATTGGCAAAAGCTACATCGCGTCAACCCCAAACTCAAGAACAAGAACAAGAACAAGAACAAGAACAAATGGAACAGAGCGCAACTAACCTGTCGCAGTTTTGCAATCACAAAATCCTCATTCTTATCGAACATGATAATTGGTGTATCCAGTGTACAAAACTCGCGAATACTACATCACCGAGAACACGCAACTCACCTGTTAGTCAAATCCATCATCTTCTTCTTCATCTCCTCTCTCAAAGACACCCCCAGTAACAACTCACAACTGTCTACACATTCCACATGGACTCGCCGGTGGCGCAATATCAGTTGCGACAGCAATGGCTCGGAACCCACGATGACCGCTTGTCACAGCTGTACCAAGGGCCACGCGCTCTGCACATGTTCCCACCGGATACGCCGCGTTTTCCACATTGGCGCCGCTCGTGAGCTCACCCTCGCTTGAGAGAACCGTTGCTCCGACACGGAACTGGCTGTACGGGCAGTATGCTGTGGCCTTGGCTGCAACTGCACGCTCACGGAGCTCTGAGAACTCGTTCGGCGTAATGCCGTGTGCTGAACAGACTTCAGCCGTCTTGGCTGTGTCGCCTTTTGAGATAGTCTCTGGGGTCTCCATCATATGAGCTGAGGGGAAAAGGAGAGGGCAGAAAAGGGGGGAAGGGGAGGGAAAGAAGGAAAGAAGAGAAAAGAGAGAAGAGGGTTTGTGGCAATGGGCGATTGATGCTTATATCCTATTCCGTGTCACTCGTCACTCGTTACACGAGCGGGCCCTTTATCGTGGACGTCTCCGCATCGGGCGCCTCCGTAATGCGGGGCTGAGCGCCGAAATGACGGACCCTTCGGCTGGTTCCTATGATACCAGATTACTTATCGTTTCTTTCCTTCAATAATTGGTAGGTAATGTAGGTAACTATCATTTCTAACGGGCAAGGGTATATAGACTAGGTATGTAGACTATCTATGTATGTAAGTGGTGTCCAAATATGTATCATCAGATGCTATCAGCATCTTCCCATCTTCATGGTCTAATATTACTGTCATGACCATCATGCACCTTTTTCTCACATTGCTGCCATCCATTCTCATTACAAATACGTACATACGACACAGAGCAGTACAAAACTCCCAACTCGTCGCTCATGCATACTGCTCGGCGAGCGGTTGTAGACTGGTTCTTGAACGAACCCGACCAAATCATTTCCATATCCTTTGTCCCCAACTTGCGTTTCTTGTCGGTCTTCTTTTTCATTTCATCTGGATTCCGGCATCTAGTAAAACCCATCAGATCCTCCAAGCCTACTTGAGGTCGAACTGACTGTTGGCGTCGATTGTGCCGAGCTTGTGTCGCTTGGCGTTGCCGGTTCCACGACCTGACTTCGGATCGACGTGATCCATTCGTGCTGCAACAACTCAACTGCTGACGATCGGTTACGAGGGTCTCTTGTGAAACATTTCTTCAGGAAGTCGATTCCCTGAGGGCTGAGCTGATCTGTAGGTGGCAGCTGAGGCGGGTTCCCTTGCGCAATGTTGTACATGATCGCCCACTCGTTGTCGAGCTGTGCCCATGGCCTTCTTCCGGTAGCCATTTCCAGAATAACACAGCCCAGAGACCAGATGTCGACGGCCCCAGGCTTACCAGGATTCTCACCCTTGATCACCTCAGGTGACATATACATCGGTGTTCCTGTCATGGATCGGTTTGGCATTGTTGCTTGCTTCTCGCCAGCAAGTGTGCGGCCCTGTCGAGCAATAACCTTGGCGGCGCCAAAGTCAACATACTTGATGATTCCGTTATGATCGAGCAAAATATCTGCAACCTTGTCAGTTTCAGCACATTTAGGGTTACAAAAGACACCACTTACTTTCGGGCTTGATGTCTCGGTGGGCAATGCCGCTCTCATGCAAATAGGCAAGACCCTCGAGCAGTTGGAGCGCATATACCATGATGACCTGCTCGTCTTCGATTCGGCCATGCTCCAAGAGACTAGCCAAAGATCCTCCCGAACAAAACTCCATGAAAATGTACACTCGGTCTCGATGCACTTCGATACCATAGTATGATACCACATTGGGATGGTCCAACACTTCCAATACACCCATCTCCTCTCTAATTTGCTCGGCGATCTGTGGGATAAGTTTGGGATCCTGCAGTCGAATTTCCTTGACGGCCATCAGATGGCCCGTGTCAAGGTTCATTGCGGCATAGACATTGCCGAATGTGCCGCCTCCTACAAATTGGCCTTGCTGCCAGCGCATCGTAACATTGGTGGCTGATGATGAAAGGTACGCCAACGATCGGTCGACTTCATTATTACCTTCCAGTACTCTTCCGACTCCCTGTCGCTCTGCAACCTTTTCACGTCGATACTCATCTACCCTTTCGAGCTCCTCCATGCGCTGTTCAGTGATGAATCGTGAAGCCTCTTCGTCGTTCAGCATTCGGTTCTTGTCAAGCCTGCGGAACTGTCCCACCAAGGCTTCGATTCGTTCTTTCTCGGCCTGTGCCGCGAGGTTCGATCTGGCGCCCATGATATCAAAGTGAGAAATAAGAAGAGACATACACCCTGCGACCTTGGAACGAAGCTTGGCATACTCATCCTCGCCTAGGGCAAGAATGTGGCGGCCTCGTGTCATGCCCATAGCCAACTCTAGCGCAAGTACAGCCCATCGGAACGTCTTTCGGTCAGATGCAACGCAGTCGTCGCAAATGAAGCTCACCCAGTCGAGGGCAAGTTTGGTCAATTTGAGATTGTTCATCTGTCGCCTGTTACTATCCATGTAGAGTAACGAACGTTGGCCAAACTCTGTGGCGAAAACAAAGCATGTTTGAATAAGTTCTTGGCAGTCCTTTCCCCGGGCCTGTTTTCTGATGATTTCCACACTGTCCATGAAAGTATTAGAAAGCTTATATGCCACCCGCCTCGTTTCTGTCAATCTTGAGTTGACTTTGTGGATGTTGGACCTCGATTCCTGCACAAGGTCAACATGCATATCGACAGCGTCAAGGAACGCCCTCCTCGCGTTGTGTAGGGTCTGGGGACTAGAAGCGCAGAGTCGTATATGTCCCCGCTTTAGGTCGAGGTTCAGGTCGCGCAAGGGTACTTCAATTACTTCGCCGAACCAATTGATAGGATCCTCTGGTCGGAGAATGAGGACATATTGCTCGCCGAGCTCGTCGGGAAACTGGTCCTTGGAAGTAATAGCCATCATAACGGGTATATCTTCCAGTCTCTCCCGCAACTCGGGCGATGCAATAACGTATGTGTTGTCTTGCTCAAGCAAACGAGTGTCGACTTGAAAGTGACCCGAAGCCACCAATTGGTCGTAAAACTTTTGCATGGTCTCTGGGGGGAAGGATATGCTGTAGTCGGATGCGTGCTCGTAGTTGTCGTTCAGCATTCGAGTGAATCGCTGGAGCATCCGC
The DNA here is from genome assembly GCF_013396075.1 of Fusarium subglutinans. Taxonomy (NCBI): domain Eukaryota; kingdom Fungi; phylum Ascomycota; class Sordariomycetes; order Hypocreales; family Nectriaceae; genus Fusarium; species Fusarium subglutinans. Next base: position 147,914 of record NW_023502172.1, read on the forward strand.
TGGCGGACTCGTACGGAGTCGAGACAAGCCTTATAACGCTTACTCATCTCCGATGCGGTTTCCTTGGGCTTTGCTTGCAACTCCTTTTCAAAAGTCTGGCTGAGTCTGTTGAGAGCCTTGAATGTGAGTGAGCTAAACTGCTCCGCAACTTCAATGTGACCTCGCTGCAGATGACTACCGATTTCGTTGGCGAAATCCCATTCTTGAAACAAAAGTTCTGCTTCCTTGAAAGTATTCTTGTTTCCACTCAGCTTCCAGTTTAGCATTTTGAAGTAATACTTCAACGCTTCCAGTACAACTTGGTCGAAAGATTCATCGATGCAAGGTGGTAGATCCCAGCCTGGTTCCGGGTGCGCAATAGATGTGCACTCAATCTTGATTCGAATGGCAAATTTGAGCAGAAGCTGAAATTGGGAGATCATTTGATCCTGCATGAGAGGGTTTTGCTGGGCAGATTCCTTAACTCTCCTAGCATAAGCGAGACGTGTGCGGGTGATCTCTTCAATGAGACGCGAAGGGAAGCTGATAAGAGTAAGAAGCTCTTCGAGATATGGTGGTAGGTGGCGTTTGCGGAACGGCTCGGAATTCCTAATAAGAGTGTCCTTCGCCTTGCTAATGACGGTGGATATGGGTGCAAGCATTCCCTTTTCTAGGTTCCCATTGTCGTCGTTGTAAAGAGACTGAAGTCCGTCTTCTTTCATCAGCCGGTCAAGGAAGGATGTTTCGTCGTTGCTTATACCGTTTACAGCTGGCGACCGCTGTTTAGTCCGTGTAAAGTCGAGCTCATCGTTCCCAACCCACTTCTTCAGGATGTTCAGTTCCGTGTTTATCATCTCGTTGGTGTTGTACCACGATATAATAGCATCATGGGCTTCTTTGAATGTGGCAGAGTCTGCTGCCTTGTGTTCTGCAGCGAGTGAAGCCCAAGAAGGGTAGAGGTTTTCACACATCTCAATCTTGGCCACCATGTCTTTGACTTGTTCGTATGGTGGTTTTCCTACTTCGCTCTCGCCCTTCACTTGGAAGTTGATGATCTCGTCGAGGGTACGGTCAAGAGTAGACCGGAATTCCTCCAACATGCGTCTCTGGACAGGGATATGTCTTCCACAAACCTTGGATCGGATGCCCAGCCACAATTCAGTCTTGTGAGCGCTCTTGCCTGCCTGTTGATCCGCCGATCCGATCAGTCGTTTTTTCTCTTGCCGTACGACATCTCCGGTAAGGACGGCCTCGAGCATACCGTGCCACTCAAGCCTTTCGCGATTCTCTGGGTCTTTCAAATCCTCGTCCGTGGGCTGAAGGTTGTCGTTGCCGTAGAACATAATGGTCTCCTGGTCGAAGCGATCGTCATATGGACCCTCCGACGAAGGGGTTTCGCCTTCAGAGTCCGAATCGTTTCCATTCAAATTCGAGTAAGACGAAAAGTAACCCCCACTATAGTCCTGCCGAAGTTTCTGTACGTATGCTCGCTCCTGTGCTCGGAACCTGCTCTCACTCGGCCGTGGGCGCGTCTTAGACGATGATCGGATTGATTCAGTGAAAGATGGTGTCACTGGCGGATGAGCTGGTTTCCTGGAGGTGGCAGGATTGTATGTGTTCGAGGGTGTCCTCGCTGGACCCAATGGTCGTTGCGGCCAGGAGCCATTGGGCGTATAGGTCGTGCCATCGTCACCAGTAGCACCTCTTTGTGGCTTTGAGGCACCGTTAATGACCGTCCCAGGAAGCAGAGAAGTCAATGACCCTGTGTGGCCCGATGTCTCGTATCGGGATAAATTACCCAGTTCGTCCTGACGTTCTGTCGCATGAGGATCGCCGTTGGTCTCGATCGGAGTTTCGTGTCGGTGATTCCTGTTCTTGTCGATGCGGCCATCTTCTTCGGTACCTGAAAAACGAACCGCTCGGGGCGATGACTCGGTCATCCTAATGGGTGTGTCTGGGCTGGCACCCAGGTGGAGTTGGAAGTATGAGCGCCCCTCAGTGTCACGTCGCGTTGTCGTGAGTGATGCGAAGATATCGTTGTGATTGTGGAAAAGGCCAGTTAAAACAGATTTTTGTCGGCACTCCAGTTGTGGTCGAAGAGTTTACGATGGATCGAAGATGGCCATGGAGAGGGGGTTGAGCTTGGGGAGCTCTTGATGCAAGCAGATCGAGATGGATCGCATGGAGGAGTGGCAACCAAGAAGCGCGTGCAATTTCATAGCCAATCATCGCGCTTCAAGCATCTAGTGGCGCAATGACTGTGGCTCGTGTGTGGCAAAACTATGGGCTCAGGCCTATCATGAAGACGTTGTGAAGACGAATCATGACTACTAATCTGCCAATCTTGGAAAAAAATCAGCACTGTCAGTCCTCTTGTACCACACCGGCTTACATAGTGCAAGGACTCGTAGAGAAGAGCGTTGTTTGTTTTTAATAGCATGTTGCTGTCATGACGATATATATCCTTACATACCACTCATGCTATAGATAATGTATTATATAGTGTCGAAGTCGTGGGGGAGTTGCAGACTCTGCAGTCGAGCTTTTTATAGCTCTTCAGCTGGTCAAGCGACGTATTTATTATAATTAGAGTTGCTTAAGATATTGCAGCCTAAAGGTAACCTTATTAATTAAGTTTACTGAGACTTTAGTCTGGCTAGAGACTTTATTATTAATACTTTTGTAGCTGTTATTGGAATACCTGGATCCTATTTATTGGTCGTTACTGGGTTAAAGCTAAATAATGTCTTATATAGTGTCGTATCTCTTTTACTCTACTATAATGTTCCACTGCTGTCGTTACATTATTAACCTGATAGTACTTAATACATTGAAAGGTCTCGAGTCCATGACATCTCCTGACTGATGTAGGCATGCGGAAAAGATAACTGATATAGTGGAAGAATACTAAGACATCAGGTGTGCCTTATAAATGCCACGGTGCTTTGTGAGTAAATATGTGTGACATAAGACAGGAAAGGTTCATTCATGTAATATACCACAAATTATATTCGATGCTGAGATTTTATAATCATGATTGCTATCGATCCTCAAGATCAGCACAGAATGACTACCCTAGACCCGCCCAAGCCTGACCAGCACCAGCCCACGTCAACGAACGAGTACCGATTTATTATCTTCGCAACAATATTCGTGTAGGGTTTAGCATGATGATGATTTGATCAAGCGATGGCCGGAACGAATTGATGCAATATATACCCTACGCACCAGCCTGAGCGTCATGCTATGGTGCTTTGCCCTGACTGTCAACTAAAGGCATAGATAGTGCTAGGCCGTGGGAAATGATTGCACAGATTACGATTTATGCATGGAATCTTACTATCATGTCAAAAAGAAAGTAAGGGAAAGCTGCCTTTAATTTCCAGCACATACTCCGTACTGTATATGAATTACTCCACAGGTTCCTTATGTAGAGTTGTGCACATAAGCGTGGCACAACTCGATTCACCAGGTCGGTTACGAGCCGAGCTGAGCATACACCGAAAGTCAATATCAGTCGGCCGAAGCAACTGGTGAACGAGACGATGCTAGCTTTGACGGTTCGGTTAGGCATTCTGAAGTGGTTAGCAATCCTTTAAAGGGCATGCAGACGGAACCACTAATAAATGGTGAAACTCCGGGACGACGCTTTGACATCAAGGTCCTGATCTAATAATCTATGTACCAATGTGGCCAAGGCAAAGACGGATAGAGAACAGACAGTAGCCTAGAAGTACGCTAAGTCGATTGTGGTATGTTGATATAAAAAATCCTTCTCATTTTCGTTTGATTGACAAGGGTTGGCCCTGAAAATGTTTAATCAGGCAAGAGTCTTCAATAGCCTCAAACCGAACACTCCATCCCTGTTCCGAGGGAGGAGGTTCCGTGTAAGACGACAACAACCAACTCTAACCAATGTCAAAACCACATGGGTGTGGGTTTTAACCACGGCGGCTCCGTCTCGAGGGTTGAGGTGCATTGACCAATGAGTAGGAATTCGAGGTCAGCAAAAGCCGGTCTGTGTCCAGGACTGACATGCGGTGACAAGACCGGCTTCCACGGAGTCACCGCCGTTGATACTAATGACGCTAGAGAGGTGGCTAGTTAGGTAGGCGATGTTCGATAAGTTCTTGGCGATAGATTGACTCAGCTGTTGCTGATACGTACTCATTAATCTCATGTAAATCGACAGATCAAAAGCTTAGCGTCATAACTTACATCTGGTATGACAACTCCATATCACGATCTCAGGCATATGGCCATGTTCGATACATACAGACCCACTCTTCTCTACGGGACTTGCCATATCCGCTGTTAGTGGTGGTAGGCGCGTTGTGTAACATACATAGGACTCTGCAGCGGCATGAGATAGTCCTTCGCGGATGTCGGCACAACGTTTCGTTCATTTCTAGTAGTATCTGGATACCACCGGAACCCGGATCGACATGTTGCTGTCTGCGCAAGTCGACTTCCACGAAAGGACATTCTTTCCTAAGGCTAAGCCATGTGTTGGCTCTGAAAATCGCTCGGTGGTTGTCAATCACCTCAAGATGTCATCAAATCAACTGGGGTCAAACACCAATATCCTGGTCAGGTCAACGCGGGTATTTGCGCAGCATTAGCGCATATGCATGGAGCCCGTTGTGGCCAAGGTAGGTATAACACTCGGCTATTACAAAGTCCTTGTGGTCTCGGTCTTCTCTTTGAAAGAATGAGGAAGCCGTGTCGTATGTCAAGGCCATCGAAGCCTGCTCAACGGTCAAGTGTCGCTTTCGCCACCTCTTGTGGTATGGCCTGATGCACTGACAATATGTCCAAGAACTAGATCCACATACGTATCGGATACAAGCTTGTGCGGACCATCCCACGCGCGGTTGCACTGAGGGTGTGAAAGCTTTCCTGCGCACGTAGCCAGATTAGGAACATCTAGGTATATCATCAAACAAACTTTTCGTCCCATCGTGGCCGACCAGGCCGAGTAGAGTAACCTTGCTGGTGACTCTTGAAAGTCGGGACGACATGTCATGTTTGACAGTAAAAATTAAGTTTGGAGCTGCATGGTCTCGTAGTCAGGTCGGTGGTTGCAACGGCCACAAGGAATAGAAATTCTCCTGGCCATCATCTCTGTTCAAGACTCAGCTCAGAAGCCGAGCCTTGGCGTCGCGTGGGGTCCGGAGACCTAAAGATCCTTACTAGGGCTGACCAGGGCTGCACGAAATGAGAGGGCTCCTGTAGGTACCCGACGGTTGGCCTGGTTAGCTGTCACAGCTTGGTGGAGAGAAACCTCTCACCCCGGATTCGAGCTGGTGGATGACTTGGGTTGCCAAGGACTTGGAAGGCTCGCCTCATGATACTGTTGATGTCTGGCTAGGTAGGTATGCTGTGTTGGGCTTCACATCGGCTGCGTTGGATCATGAGGGTCAATGATAATGTCATATCTCACCAGAAGGCTGCTGATGGCCTGTGAGATGATCAGATTGTTGATCGGCGTGCTCGGATCGTAACTTGATACCAACGCCAACCGATGTCAAACATGAGCACGAGGCGGGAAATTGTGGGTTACAGGGTGAGCGAGACGGCGACAGTTGGGCTTCGACACATGGATGCCACATGCCCTGATTGTAATGCATAGATCTGCTAAGAAGAAGAAGAAAAAGGTCTTTAGATGGATAACACAGCTGAATGTTTAGTTTGTTTCCATTGCAACTGTGAAATTGCACAGTGGAGATGGGGGCACAAGATTCGATTACATCATTGCTATGCTTGTCTCTTTCCTGAGAAGATTCCGAGGGCAGCAAGACATGGATGAACGACGCTGCCTTTCTAGGTATGCTCAAAGTTTGCATAAATACCTACCTACCTTAGGTATACAGATGTTACCTTAGTCAATTGAGATGGAGCCCTGTAAGTGTAGGAAGTTTAGGGAGGCTACTGCAACTAGCCCTGCCCCAGGTGGCTGTGGCTCTTCCCGCGTACCATCAACCGTGCACATATCTAAGCTCCATGTTCAAAGACGGGCAGTTACCTTGTGAAAGGCACTCACTAGGTACCTACCTACCTTAGGTACGGATGAACCAGGTTGGACCTTAAGGTACTTACCTACAGCTCTAAGGTAATCGATCGCACAATGAGACGAAAATTTGAAACGTGCTGATAACGAAACCCTCCGGCAAGAAGGAACGCAACCTCTGCTCCACCCTTCTTACTCATTCTCATCCCTCAACTGTCACCATCCAAGCCCTGCAATTTACCATTAGCATACCACAAAATCCTGCTACCGTATTAGTGCCCAGAAATGAGCTTCCATCTGATGCACGATTCATCAATGGATGATACGATCGGTTACACCTTGGAACGAAAGTTCCGTATCATTCATCAACAGGAGCCGAGTCAGTTATCGTTGCGACCTCAACGTTTCACTGACATCCAACTTACACTGATACATGGCTGTCTACATCACGAACGCGCCGAACCAACTCATCAAGGTTACCCCGTGGCGCTGACGCCGCTGAATGGGAATTAGGGAGAAGGTGACATCGCAACCCTTCAGGATGTGGGAAGGGATTTTCTCCCATCCACTTGACAAAGTTTAACCATATAAACGCTCACTGTTGATGCTCATGAGACGCCACCTACCGAAGGGAAGGCATTCGTGAATTACTCTAGGCACACCTGGGTATTTAGTGTACCTATGGCGGACCGATCATAGATCATCGTCCAAGGCTCTAAGCTATGTCTTATCCTGCAGCAGTGAGGCTGAATATTAATCGCGGAATGCTTCAGGTACCAAGCAGATCTGCCCCCTTCAGGATCGGTAGCGAAACCAAGAGGTAGAACAACGCTCGTTAGTGGCATTACTTACGGATTGCCCAATCGCAGTCACAATTTGCAAGGGTCCAGTGATGGATGCGTGCTCAGGCGTGTGCTGAATCGCCTTCTGTCTAAACTTCAAACTTGCAACCATCCTCAGAAAATTTG
>NW_023502173.1:0-25804 GCF_013396075.1 Fusarium subglutinans
CCCCCCCGGCCTGGCTCAAGCAGCACTGACGCCGCTTCACTTGGATGGTCACCTTTTTTACCAAGGATATCCTGAAATGCCCTGGACTGCTTTCTCCTCGATCAGGGTACGTCGGCTCCTCGTACCGACCGATGTACATTACATTGTAAACTGGTCTGTGAGCACGACTTTACCTGCTGGGGGCTCACTAATGCATCCCGTCGTTCGAGGTTTGGGACCGTTGGGCACGCGGGCTTAGTTACCCCACTAGCTAGCTAACTTACAAACTCACTCCACTCGCCGTCACAGACCCGGACCTGGCTTGAACTCGACACGACAGACCAGACCCTGGACTAGGTAAAATGTCTCTAGCTTGTTTGCTTCCGGATCCTCGTCCTGCTGAAGCAAATGCTTCCGAGACAGAAACGGGGATGGCCATGGTCATGGCCTCATCGGCGTTGTGTCCAGGGGATCCTTGATGTTTGTCCCGGTCCCATCTATAACCACCATAAGATCGCCCTCATATTACGTTTGAGATACCATCCTGTTCTGGCCTACTTAGTGCCTCTACTCAACATTCTTTTAGATCCAGTGGATCGACGTTTCGCCTTGTTTAAACCTTAGGAGCCCACCACTACAGCCATCACCTCCACGCACAAAATTCAAGGCCTATTATAGACGCCGCCACTTCGCCTACCTTATCTGTGCATCCGATCTGTTACCACCGATAGAACACCGTAAATTGTTACGCCGCCGACTTTTATAACTGCTAGTGGTGGTAGTATTGGTCTTCATTACAGCACCCTTCAGCTAGCTCTTCGAATCGACACAGTTCGTCCCTTGGCAGGCAAGATCAACTTACAATTATTTCATCAAATAAAACAACGAGTGAGTATGACGGTAAATTATGTTATCAAAATTCGAGTTAATCCCTTTACTCAGACCATTCTGTTTCCGACGTCTTGCCAACATGTGCGATTTCACCAAAAACTATTACATCTACACTTCTTGCACAGATCCCGGGACACATTTCTGCAAAACTTCTATAGATGGAAGTCGCAAGCATGCCTGTCCCAAAGGTCCTCACGAACGCTACATCGTTCTCCCGGAAAGCTGCCCATTGTGTTGTGGGTGAAACCAAAAACTGCGGTTGATGTTGGACTCGACACTCTCAGGAAGAACACTGCAGAAACAACCATGCCGTAGTCACCATGGCCAACGAATTTCATGTTCTCCATTGATATGGAATTGTAAAAATGACAGCCTGGTTTGAAGCTTGTATGGAATTCAAGGCACCGAGCTGATGTTTCTTTCCATTCAACCGAGGCAAAGCTACGAATTCGAGAGTACAAGCACAGGATCTTGAGCATCTCATAGGAGTTTTAACGAGAAGAACAAGTAGCAGCTATGCTATCGAAGAGGCAAGGGAAGCAACATGCGATTTTATCAGCATCACTTATGAAAAGCGACAGAGGCAAGCGAACCAAAAACATTATCCAGCGACAGATTTGAAAGTTGGACCTCGAGCTAGACCACTAGAGCCTCGTTTGTACTGGTACACGGGAATTATACACTAAATTGGCGTTATGGAAATAATTAAAAAGAAATCTATGGTCACTGAATGCGAATTTATGTGTATGGGAGACGCGGCCTCAACTTCTTAGCTGTTGATTTTGAGCGACCGGAACCCACGCCGTTGAACGGTACTATGATTGACATGGAATGCATATTGTTACATATTTCTACCACTCTTAGGCTTATATTGGTTCTTATTTAGCGCTCGAAAGAGGAAGGGCTCTGGTCATGGCTACTGTAGAGCTACTGTGCCAGCTGGTTCTGCAGGCTGCCGTTAGCATATATTGTGGCTGATATGCCTTACCAAGCATGGCTTACCTCGCAGATTCGGAAGATGTAGCACTCCGGTTATCGCCAAATAAGCAGGGATGTCGTCAGTGTTTTCACTGCGTGGTTACATTGCCGTTGACATCAGGAATGTCACGACGGGGGACGGGATGCGCTATACTATGCTAGTGAGACGTAGGCTGCCATCCCACCATCTTCTTTAGGCTCTGACAGCTCGCTTAAGGCAATCGAGTCCCTTGACCCCACTGATCTTGGTCCTCATACGCCTGAGATGAGAGACAATATGCGAGTAAAGGGCAAAGATCAGAGTTAATATGGAGTTTGGACGGGTATAAAGTTGATGCTGCGGGGAATGAGGGGGGAATAAGCGCGCCTGTGCGTGCGAGCCTTTGAGGCGCATGCCGCGCGGGATGTACCGGTAACCGTTTGACAGTCTTGCGAGGCGGAATATTATGGCCAATGACCTGAGAATGAGGAGAAGAGAGACAACAGGGACTGCAGCTGAGAATAAGCGAGATCTGCCACGTTCATCCCTGTTGGTTGACAAAGTGTCATCCCCGCGCTTAGACCTGAGACGAAACCATGGCTGTTAGGATATTCTGATGCTTAGATCCAGGTGTTCAAAGAAGAACATGTCGGTAGCTTTACGCAGTTCCGGGTGAATACTGCTTACGCGTATATACCTTAAAAATGTTCGCTATCAGTGGATGTTTCAGTTGGCCCCTGACTATTCCACTTTGACATTGGTTTGCGAGGCGTTATGGGTCGATTGTGGATTGGGACGTCCTTCGGATAGCCACAAATCACACTGATAGCTTCCACTCTTGAGTACTTTGAGCTTTTATCACGGTCAGGACAATCTCGTTCTCTTGATTCTCGGAAAACTAAAGGTGATTAGGCTGCATGGGTGTGGGGGCCATGCACAAACCTGGCTCTATTCGTTTTGTGGGTGGCATTGCAGTCTACGGGAACTAGGCATGAAGCTTAAATTGCGAGGAGCCAAGTGCATAGCAGTGGGAGCCGTCTTAGCAGTTTCATGTCGTTTACATACAGAATGGCACAGAAGAGTCTATGACGCTTCTTCCACAGCTCCTAACACCATGTCCTTTGCAGACAACACGAGTTACGTGCGCATCCTGCCTGGCATTGACAAAACCATGAAACTGGAATGCTGGATTGGGCCTGTTTCTCTTTGAAACGAAAGGTCTTTATCCGACTTCACATGCCAAGTTTCATGCTGCCTAGTACCTTATGACGTCCCTTTGTCACCGTAAGTCCCGAACCGAGGTACTGCCATACCTTTGGTAGATATGTTGAAAGATGACAACACTGAGCAACCTGTTTGATTTATTAAGCAGAGAGTGAGCCCGTTGATATGATTACCATGTTTTCCATGCCATGTGGTCAACGGCTCGGGCCTTTGGATCACCGCTCAACTCGGCCGAGAGCATTCGGAGGATTAGTGGGGAACAACCCCAGATTCCATCCCATGTGGCTGCGTTTGATAGGCCCCACTTCAAGCCGAGGCACAACGGGCTCCTTGAACCTTCTTGATTTCAGCCGAGCGGTCATCCATTTAATCAACTTCTCCATATTATCTTTATCATACATACATACAATTGACTCCCTTCGACATCAATCGAATCATAATGCCCGTTCCCGAATCTGAGTATTTGAGCCCCGTCTGGCGAGATGGGATCTTCAGTCAGTCTCAAAATGATATAATCTAATCTATTCTTGGCAGAGATTTGCTAACATGTGACACACGTCTAGATGGTCGCGTTATCTTTGTGACTGGCGGTGCAGGAAGCATCTGCAGTATGCAGACGCGAGCATTAGTCCGCCTGGGTGCAAATGCATGCATCATTGGCCGAAGTGTCGAGAAGACAGAGCTTGTGGCCAAAGACATTGCGAGTGTAAGAGAGGGAGCCAAGGTGATAGGAATCGGTGGATGTGATGTTCGAAAGGTATGACGCGTGTCGCTTTATTGACGACGGTTGTGATGATACTGACTGTGTGTAGATCGACAGTCTTCAGGCTGCTGCTGAGCGATGTGCGAAAGAGCTTGGAGGGATCGACTTTGTCATGTAAGTCGTCAAATTAACCATGGCTGGATATAAAATACTGATGTATATCATAGCGCGGGTGCAGCTGGCAATTTTGTGGCACCCATTGAAGGCCTCAGTTCCAATGCATTCAAGTCAGTAATGGACATCGATGTCTTGGGAACATTCAACACAATCAAGGCGACAATGCCTTATCTCCTCAAGAGCTCAACCCCTCGTATTATCTACGTCTCTGCCACTTTCCATTACACCGGCATGCCTCTCCAGGCACACGTCTCTGCAGCCAAGGCATCTATCGACTCACTCATGGCGTCCGTTGCCCTGGAGTATGGACCAAGAGGGGTGACAAGCAACGTAATTGCCCCAGGAGGTATCGATGGCACCGAGGGTCTGGCCAGACTGGGGAGCGATGCGGAAAGTGAGAAGAAGAGATACGCCAAGGGTATCCCTCTGGGCCGCGCTGGAACTGTACGAGATATCGCAGACGCGACAGTCTTTTTGTTCAGCGACGCCGGAAGCTATGTCAGTGGACAAGTCCTAGCTGTTGATGGTGCTGCATGGAGACGCCAGGGAGCCATCAGCGTGGGAACGGAGGCTGGTATGGAGTACCCGGATTATATTCTCAACGGAAAGTTCTCAAAGAACCTACGAGATCCAAGAAAGAACGGAAAGGCCAAGTTGTAAGGATACTTGCTGTTGTACGGCATGCGTCAAGCTCCAAGATTACCATTTGACGAGACAGATATGGATTATCATGAGGCGATATTGTGTTTTAGATGAAGTAGGCTACATATTTGCAATATCAGATCAATTGTTTGCTTGAATCAGGTTATCTTATCAGCTGGACCTGAACTCCGGGGATGAGGGATCGGAAGTGACGGAGATATCTGTTCTGGGATGATAGATAACATCCAATTGGGGATCCGCCTTGGCGTTGACATCTCCGGAAGTGGATGGTCTGATGGAGTCGATCTTCGCTTCGGTGATGATGTTTCGTTAAATGTCTAACAAGAACAACTGCACTCCAATTACGATAGACTGTTGACTTTTTGAGATCTTGAAACCAGAATTGCCGGGATCACGCCTTTTGATCTCCCTGCATGGCACATTTAGACATTATATGCTTATTCTCTACAGCACAGTTACTTGGCAAAGGGATGCCCCGTGAACCCCATGTTCTCCATTTCGAAAAAGAGCCCGAAGCCCATGCGAAATACATACCACATGCCAGTTCACGATTCGATCCATGAACGAGGAGCCGGAGATAGTACGGCATAAGAGAGCCGCGACCCGGCCGACACCCAATAAAATTGCCTCCGATGGCCGTTACGAGCCTCTCCCACTCTTGGGCAAAAGTGCCTGGCAGGCCTGGAAGCTTACTCCGTAAGAAAAACCCAATTGTGGCTGTTTATCAGATTACAGAGACAGGTTGATAAGTTGGTGTGGGCTTGCATTAGTGGCCGCTAGGGCAAGCTTAGTAAAAGAGGGGTTGTTTTTGAGCTCTCATGAGCTTTTCGTTGATCAACGACATGGGCTAATCGTGCAATTGAGAGATGAGGCAGAGTGATATGATCTATATCCACTGGCAGTCACCAATTCCTCGGATATCGAAATCTTGACCTCTCGTTGTCTATGGACTCGACACTCTTAGCACACAACATTGGAGAAAAATAAGCTCGGTCTGGAAAATCATCATGATTATGGTGTGAAGAGAGTTTCCTATCTAGGTATGACTATCCCAGGAATAAGAGGGCCCAGAGGATTCAATCAGCTCAACTAGAGATCAGCGTTGACCCGGAGAGATCCATTGTGTGGGAACTAGGCATAACCTTGCAGCTACACGGCACGCTCAGAGCCGAACAGGGCGGGGAATTACCTACGATCCCATATCTTTTGACTCTCGTAAGAACGTACGTTATCTTGTTGTAATAGGTAATGATAAGAAATATATATTTTATCATCTCCTCATTCTCTCCTGGTTGTTTCTCTTCTCTTCCTTTTCCCCTTGTCGTCAATAGTGGCTACGAATAAGTTTGTATAGCTTCATTCAACGTCCCACACAATCAAGATGCACGCCAAGCCCCTCTCCCTCCTCTTTCTATCTTCCCTCCCCTCCTTGGCTGCTGCCGAAGATGTCCTTGGCCTTTACGTCTTCCACCGTCACGGTGATCGCACTGCCAAGGCCTGGAAGCCCGTGAACTTCACAGCTCTCGGAGCCGACGAGGTTTACTCTTCCGGTTCTTGGTATCGAGATACTTATGTGAGCAAGGATGCTTCACGAAAGATCACCGGCCTCAGCCCCGAGTCAGCCGTCTTGTCTCAGCTAGATGTTACTTCCCCCGTCGATGCTGTGCTTCAGAACTCTGCTCTTGTATTCTTGCAGGGACTTTACCCTCCTACTAAGCAGTTTGAGACCCTTGCCAATGGATCCAAGGTCGAGGCTCCTTTGAGCGGGTATCAATACATTCCCATTGCTTCAGTAGAGACTGCAGCTAGCGACAAGAACTCCGAGAACAGTGCTTGGCTTCAGGGCAATAGTGGTTGCACCAACGCGGAGGCTAGTTCGAATGATTACTTCTCCTCCCCCGAGTACGCTGGAGTATACAAGGACTCTGAAAGCTTTTATCAGGGCCTTCTGCCTGTCATCAATGGGACCTACGGCAAGGACGAGGCCAACTTCCAGAATGCCTATACTAGTAAGTTCAGGGATAGATCTCAAGCACATAGACCCCCCCCACTAACTCGCATAGTCTTTGATCTCATTAATGTTGCTCGTATTCACAATTCTAGCATCTCTTCTGATGATCTGCTCGATGAGTCCACCCTGGAAAAGCTCTATAACCTCGCTTCTATCCATGAGTGGAACCTTGCCTACAACAGCAGCGAGCCTGTCCGTGCCATCGCTGGCTCTGTGCTCGCTGGCCAGATCATTGAGGCTCTTGAGCCCCTTGCTGAGGGTAAGAAGGGACCTAAGGTCAACGTTCAGTTCGGTGCCTACGCCGCCTTCATGTCTTTCTTCGGCCTTGCTGGCCTCGACAAAGTCAGCTCTGACTTCAAGGGAGTAGTCGACTACGCCTCATCTATGGCTTTTGAGCTCGTAACCAATGCCACTAACCCTACTGCCGACGACGTCAGTGTCCGCTTCTACTTTTCCAACGGCACTGCTTCTCAACACACCCCGAAGCTGTTCCCTCTCTTCGGCAAGGATGAGACCACCATCTCCTGGAAGGACTTCAAGGCTGGCATGTCTGATTTCGCCATCGAGGACACCAAGCACTGGTGCAAGCTTTGCGGAAACAACGATGGCAACTGTGCTAGTGACTCGGATGACGACTCTACTTCGTCTCAATCAAGCTCTGGCGGCTCTGGCAACGGTGTTTCGAAGCCGGTTGCTGGCGTCATTGGTGCTCTTGTTACTCTCGTTGTCATTTTGGGTGTCCAGGCTGCCTTTATCCTGCTTGGCGGCCTACGTCTTGTCAAGAAGTCGACGCTTGCAGCTGCTGGCGCATCTCAAGCCGGAGCGGTCAAGGCGTGAATATGAAACGCCAGATAATGGCAAAGTAAATGTTTATGTGGTCAGAATATGCATGACCCATGCGATGTTATGATTTTTCACTTTCATGTACCAGAATAGCCACCACGCAACGAATTGATGACAATATCGCCGAGCTCTCATAGCTATGATCTAATAATGATATCCAACAATCGAGTCATGCTTCCCCATGAAGTCTAACAGGAAATCAACATTAGAAGAAACACAACCTTGTGTACTCTAGAAACGTATCTGTTACTTTTACCCAACTCATGATATGTCAAGTATCTTAATTCCTTGAATTTGTCTAAACAGCTATCGAAGACCAGTCACATCAAGCAAATCATGGCGATAGTAGAATGCTCGCACCCGCTTACCGTAGATGTCTGTAGCAAGTCAGCATGATAACCAACATGCGATGGAACCCGACTTACACATAGGGATGCTGATAAGGCACACCACCACTTGAATTGAGGAGATTGCTAGCATTGTTCGTTCGATACCACCCTGGTTAATCCAATCGTAGGCAAAGAAAGTCAAGATGAAACTGAAAAAGTTCTTGAATATGATCATGATGGTGAAGCCCTCAATGGTCAAATCCCCTGCCATGATGTTAGCGATAGCTGTTTATACGGGCAGAGAAACATACGATAGGCATCAACAATGTAAAGTGAGCTGGCCACAGCACCAATGACCATTCCCGCGACTTCAAATCCGAAAAACATCAGAGGTATGACATATGAGTATTCCTTTTTTACCACACCGGGTGCTGTTAAGGCAAACCCATATAATCCGATTCCTCCAATGATCATCATGGGGATCACAAGAAGAATGCGAAATTCTGGTTCGTATATGCCTTTGTTGAGCTTGGTCATATACTTGACGCTTGTGTCAGCGAGCAGACCTGCCAGGACAAAACCTAGGACTGCACCGATGAATGGACCCGTGTAAGTGTAGCCGGCATCAACCTCATCCCAGTAGTAAGGAGACCCTATGAAAATAGCGGCGACGATGACTCCGATAAAGACTGTCCAGCCGATCATGGCTCCCTGGATCAGGCAGCCCCAGATAAATGCTGGATGAGTGAGGAGGGGAAACGGTCGCAACAAAAGGACCCAGTATCGCTCGTCCGTCTTCCGGCCATCAAACAGAGAAATCGACTGAAGAAAGGTCTTCTTAGGTGTATTAAAATGGCCAATTGGTTGAAGGGCATTGGACTTAGGCAAGAAGGTGAAGCCAGCGGAGTGCTGGGTAAGTTCCGGAGAATGAGAAGATCCGGACTCTGCCTGTGGTGACGGCGTTTGACGTTTATCCTTGGTAGTCAATTCTATTCCTAGCTCACCGGTCGTGTCAGTGTTCAGGCCGGCTTCTCGTCGATAGGCCGTCTCGGGGCAGAAGAAGAAAATGGCCGGGAGCGTAGCAGCAAGAAAGATGGCAACGAAGTAGAACGTCCACTTCCATCCCATGGAATCAGTGATTTTGCCCACCAAAATGGGTGTGAAGAAAGCACCGCCGAAGACCGCCAGGTTCGTAAAGGCCATTCTCACTCCTCGCTGGTGGACAAAGTAGAGGTCACCCACAGCTGCATTGAGCAAGCTCTCATAGGGTGCGCAACCAACGCCTTGAACAATTCTGGCTCCAATGAAACTTCCATAATTGGTTCCTACAGACCCGGCCCACGCGCTGGAGGCGATAAGAATGAGGATACCTAAGAGAAACAAATGCCGCTTTCCCCAGATACGGCCAGACGGAACGAAGAAAATAGCACCAGCGCCGCATCCCAACAAGAAATATCCAGTTAACAGGGCAACCTTTGTGAAATCCTTCGAGAAGAGCAGAGATATTGTGATCGTATTGGCAGCGAGGATAGGGCCGAGCGCGGTAGCGAGAATACCCGCGAAGCAGAGTAGAAAGGTAATCAGGTCGCGCCGCAAAAGTGACCAGTTCAACGGATCGTTTGGGTCATCAGAAGGCTGAGGGATCTGAGGTTCGTGCCAACGTCAGCATACGCGCAACAAGTCCAAAGGAGACAATACATACGAGTATGATGGTTTCGGTCCCAACTTGTACGCGCTTGAGGTCTCCATGATGCTCGCCGGCTATCTGAGGTCGAGACGGATCGTCGAAGTACTGGGTTGTGCCTATGGGATTGGGCGATTTGTCAATTCGTCATGTCCTGAAAAGTGTGTGTTCTGCTATCGGCGATGGAAGGCCATGCGCTCCATATTGGTATGGAGGTGACGCCAAATACGCACCTGGAACATGCTCGATCCCCTTTGCTTCGAGGATCCCCAGAGGCATCTTGAAGAGATGGAGTGCCGATCAGGGGAGTGAGCTTGGCTGAGGTACAGCACAGTGGAGCGGCTACAGCGCCCACCCTCTGGTTCTGGTAGAGGTTACAAACACTCGCGATTCAATCGTGAAAGGACGGCGAGAAGCTTCGTAGGGACAAAAACGCCCAGTGGGAAATCCTTTTCCTCGGAGACAAATCGACGGGATTGACTGGACCGGCTTCTTCCAAAACGGTATCGTCAAGTTGTCGACAATTTGGAGATTATCAGCACGAGCAACCAGATGTGGACGCATTGGAGTAAATATGGGGGTGGAGATGGACCGAGGGTTCCGCTTGTTTCTCCAATTGCCGTGATTGAATTACCGGGGTACAGTGAGCTCAAAGTTTGGTTTGTGGAGCTCATCACACTCCCTGAGTTCTATGCTCTACACCGCGACAGTGAAAGAGGCTTCAACTGCCGATCAGAAGCAGTTTCTTGGCGAAATCTAAGGCTCTGGTCACGTTGCACCTTGTTTAGACTCCTCATTTGCTGCCTGCAATTCAGACAAGGCAAACGTACTCGTCCAAACGGTCATCACAAACACAGTATCAGAGCACTGTGAGCTTGTGGATATAGTGAACGATGATCAGGCTGATCTCTTGCTTCTGCACGTCAATATCACCCCAGTTGGAACCTTGTGCTGTGGGTGTCTATTTGGGGTCTTCAGCTCTTGTCCAATGAATCAGATGAGCTGCTGGTAATGGGTCAAAGAGTCTGGCCTGTTCAAACCAAAGGGCCCTTGGAAACACGTAGGTTGAGCCAAGTTTCCAAATCAGTGCCACAAAGAATGGGACCATTTCAAAGTATAAACTACCTTACAGGGAAGTAGTCACTTGCCGGTTTATGCTATGTAACTTCTTCGTATTGCGTTCATTTCATAGAAGGTTCTTTCAGAACAATGGAACTCCCAAGCTGCTTACGTACGCAGGTGGTAGGTTTAATGGCCATTCGAATGCTAATTGCCCGTCGTAAATTCTTTTTATGCTCCTGTGGGTCTGGCAGGTACAACCAAGACACCAAGATATTGGATCGATCATATGTAGGTAGATTCCAGTTTCCTCCTCGCTGTTCTTTTACACAGTTCAGCCTGAATACGACTTCTGACTTGTAATCTTTTTCAACCCGCAAGCATCAAAGAGATCATTAACTCAAGCCAAGACTTTACAAGGACTCGCTTTAGCAAAATGACGAATGATGATGATCTCGTACAGATGGTGATCCGGATTGCTCTCTATCCTATCATTTTCGCTCTTGTTGACCAGTATCTAGCCAGACACCAGCAGCCATCTCTGCCAGGTTCAAGACTAGCTCCGCCGTTGCGGGGATCACTGGACATGCATTGCATGGGTGGGTGGCATCACCCTTGTCTCGGGCAGCCCACAGACAGCCCCATGGATCATCCCTTGCTGAATCTTGAGATCCGTCGTTTATTCGGAGACTTCTTCAGCCATGTCTCGACCTCTCCGATAGGAACCCAGCTCGACAGCATTTGACTCGCCCGCAGCATCTCGGATGCGAAATAGAACAGCTACACATGGTAGCTAAATGTCTCGCCGTCTCCGTACCTGCATCACTTATAATTTGCTTCATAAAGAGCAAACTTAGCGGATTGACTCCAGGAACACTGAACTGTGAGTTGATCGATGTGCTTGTTTAGCTCCACACCCTCTTTCAGTATAACCTAACCAAGGAGATGCAATAAAACTTAAGACTTCTATCCTAGGTGATAAAAAGCCTTAGGTAAACTTAGGTAAATTTAGTAAAGTTTTAGAGGATCTTAGACTAAGTATGAGGATCTTAGACTAAGTAGCACCTCAGTTTAACGTCAGAAGTCTTCTTACACCCCGAGGCTATCTAACCTGACGTTTCGACAGAGCACTAATTTGCCAAGTTCACTGTGAATTCCTTCGTCCTGTTATAGAGTGGTTACTTCTTGACATTCATTCATGGTAAGCCATATCAATATCTCGGCTACATAGATCAAAACAACACAGCAACAAAAAAAAGCCCATGGGTCCTTTTCTCCTCCAGGCAGAAGCAACTTGTTGATAGTTTGCGAAGATCAAAGTAAGGGTGCCTGCAGGTAAATTCATCATACTTCGTTTCGGCTCAACAGTCTTCAAAGCTCTGCGCCAAGGGCAGGTACATCAATTTGTTGATTAAGGTACCTAGGTATTAGGAGCCAGCAATGAACAACGCAACTGGGCGATCAATTTATTCATTGGCCGCTCATGCTAGAAGCTGGGCTATGATCAGACAAGTTGCAACGTGTTGCTGTCACCTTGAATTGGATGAGTGACCAGTCAAAACTAGCTGTTTGCTCATAATACCTTGCGCAGCTGAGGAAAGGTCGATAATCGATATTAAGCTCTCTTCACAACATCATGGTTGGTTCAGGGTTGGCTTTGGGTTCCGATCCCCTGCATATTGCGGCTCTGATCTCGTTTAATGACAAGACAAATCTTACGAATCTTTGCTTCTGTCATTTCAGCAGGCAAGAGCCTGTCGATCATGGCCAACTCAGGACACTGCAGGAGCTCAGCCTTATTGCACGGGCATGAGTGCCTAGAGGAGGCCCTGCTCCGAATGCCTTCGATATTCGTGATGGATGAAACAATTTCATTGTGACAATACGGCCGCGGTCAGGTTTTGATACCAAGCTGGAAAGCTCGCATTTAGGGCAAGCCACAAAGGCTATTTCCTCACCTAGCACAACCCCTACAGCCCCTCCACAACACAGCATCGGACTTGGGGAATGCCCATAGATGCCAGATGCTGATTCGGAATGGCCCTTTGACGAATTGCCATCAACGAATGGGCTCTAATGACCGGGATTGTGGTACATTGCCATAACCCAAGGCCAGCCAAGGTTTTGTTATCGGCGTTCATCACAAGAACCATTCTTAACGCAAGGGTGTTGAGATCCAGCTAAGGGTTGTTGCAGTCTCAAGGGTACCTAGCAGGAAAAATTAAGGTATGCATTCATCGGCTTAACGCGACACAAAATGACGCCTTAACGGACCCTTTATTCGGGCGTCATAGCCAAGCCAGGCCAGGTCAGGCACAAGACACACACATGGCTGTGAGGAATAAGATACCCATTTGCTGGGAAATGTACGGTACCTCTTTTCTTTTGTCGCGCAAGGTACGCTAAACAGGGCTGGAAAGATGATGGCCGATCACAAGCCGGCTCAACCAGTCATGGCAGTAAACGCAACTGCTGAAGGGATGAGGTCGATGGCCAGGCACTACTCCACGCAAAAGGTCTCCCAGGAGTGGTCGCTTAGTTCGCAGCTCCGGGCGGTCGGTGCAGATTATGGACGATCACGTTCTCACTACCTGCCCAGCAGCAGTGGCGACGGCGGCGTAGCGCCAAACTGATGGGAGCGTGCCTTTAGAAAACCAGGGCTTCTAACGCTGTTCGCCGCAGGTTTGGTCGATTTAGATTTCTGGTGCGTGTGCGCTCGCATCGATCGGGTGTGTGTGGGCTCTGGATCTGGAAAGCTGTCATGAGGGAACCAACGCCGGAGAGAGGAGCTCGATCCCCCGGCCCGTCAAGAGATCCGGCAATGACGTCCGCCGGCATGGATGCAGACACAGGGTCGTCAAGAAGGAAACCTCATCGGGCGGCTCAAGCTTCATTCATCCATCCATGGTGGGCTGCTAAGCTCGGACGATGTGGTGCAGTTAACGGTTCGGTACGGCCTCGAGGAGTAAATGGTACCGCGCATCAGCCGTGTGGTGCTAGGCTCCTCAAGTAAAGATGGCGAGACGGGATAGGACGTTGGATTATCTTGATACCCTCCATTTTTCTTACCTCGCACCACCCAATGGCTGCTCAAATGGGCACTCTTTGACCGCACTGACGGATTTCCAACTGCTTCTAGCACCGAAACCTGACGAGCTTCGACTTCACTCAAGTCAAGGTCTTGTATCTGTTCCCCTCGTTTCTTGTCGGAGCCGGGCTTGGCTCCGGTCGATTTCTGTTCACATCCTGCCAGTCCCATTTTGAGAATCTTTTCTGCGCCCTTGCTCCTCTCATGCGCTCTCAAAAACTCTCTCTTAAAGATATGCCTTGTCAAATTCCAACTACAAGGCGGCCTCTCCTCTAGCTTCCTCGTTGTTATTAAAGTCCATATCCCCCTGCACACTGGACTAAGGCACATCTTGATCTGAACTTCGTCACTGCATCTCAGGAACCGTCATCACGTACCCAATTTAATCCCCAGTCTTCCCTCACCGTCGCCCACATTAGGTTCCCTTGTGTGTGTGCTCTGATTGTCCTGCCCCTCATTATTTTATTCCCATCCACGCCAGCCCAGGTAGCTCACGAAATCGTCGCGACCTTGTTCGCTTCCCGATTACAGACAGTCACCGATACCTCAACGCTCTACCAACATTTATCTCGAGGGGCATTTCACTCAATGGAGCCTACCGATTACACCTGGGAACTCAGTTTACTTTAGCTAGCTTTTTAGAGCTGCTGTTTCCCAAATACTGCTTACCCGAAGTCACATGGGGGTATACGGCCACTTCTAGTTATGGATCCAGGACTATCCTCATCCAGCAACGTCTCCCCAGGACCTGGGCCGCAAAGTAATCGAAAAGAGCGCGGTGCCATTGCAGCTCAGGTATGTCAGCCTTGATTACCGTGCCATTGAATCATGGGCCCAATGCCTTTGCCTGCCGTTCCTTTACCTCTTTCGCCCTTTCCTTTCGATGTTTCCTGTCAATATCAATCTCGGATTCCATTCGTAGCTTCCAGTTGCCTTGGATATCTGTGTTACTGCCATGCTTCCTGTTTTCTCCTCAATTCATGCTGTCAATTCGAGTGTTGCACTGCCGAATCAAGTGACTAACAAAGACCCAGGCTTGTGAGACGTGCCGCAACCGAAAACAAAGATGTGATGAACAAAGGCCAAAGTGCGGTACATGCCAGAGATTCAAGCTCGATTGTCGATACCGAGAACCCCAACCAACAAAGTATGTCACTACGGGAGCCTGATAAAGCGGCGAGGATGCAGAGCTTGACCTCAATATGGCGTTGCTGTCGTCGTTGCCTGGGCCGCTCTCTTAACACCTGCATTTGCTAAACTCCGACCACAGGAAGGATAAGACTCTGGTTGAGATTCTAGACAGACTCAAGACTGTCGAAAGTAAGCTTGACAACCTGGGTCAAAGGGAAAATACGAGTCCTCCCCTCTTCACCACTCCTCAGCCTCCAGCTGTTTATTCCACCAACACGCCGCTACTGGTGGATCCTGACTCCCACGATCCTCTTCCAGGCACGTCCTTACCCAACCATCCTACAAGTCCAACGCCCAACCGTGACACAGGCGGCTTTCGCTATGACTCGTCTGTGTCTAAGATGTCAGAATGGCCCGTTGTGCGCCAGATGTTCGAAAGCCTTGGCCAGAAGGCCCCATCCGCCCTGGGTGAGATTCCTGCACTCCCGAGAGGACTTCGTGCCTCGAACGTTACGCTGCCATCCGACGGACTCCAACCGGGAGGAATACCAAGCAACAGCACCCTGCAGATACCCCTGCATCTCTCAGGCTCTACCTCGTCCCTCAACCTCAGCCCACCAAGTGTGGACTGGGAGACCATGCAAAGACTTAGCAAGGCTTATTTCGATGTCATCAACATCCTTCATCCTATCTTGGATAGACAGTGGTTCAACTCGAACGTACTGAGTTCAATCATCAATAACGGGTTTCAAGAAGGAGCACTTTCATCCCTTGTACTACTTGTCTTTGCCCTTGGAGAGGTCGCGCTTACCACATCAGAAGTGCCAATCTCGGCTTACAAGCAGCGACCATCTGGAATCAAGGGAGGTACTATCGATCGGCCTCCTGGTCTTGTTTATTTCAATGAGGCACGGAAACGGATGGGGTTTGGTATGAGTGAAGTCAGCCTGGAAAATGCGCAGATGTTGGCACTTGCTTCGCTCTACTACTCAAGCTGCGGACAAGCTCTAGTCGGTACCTTTGCCTAGACCCTCAATGCCCTTTCTAACTGATCTGCCAGGAATGTTGGAGGATGAATGTGTATGCATCTTTGGCCTGCCAGGGTCTAATAACGAGGTGGGAGACCTAACCGTTATGAGTCAACGCAGCCTAATTCTAACATTGTATTCATAGCAAACCTGACGAGTTACACGGCCCCCGAACAGATCTGGTCAAGCGAGTCTTCTGGCACTGCTCAATCATGGAAACGTAGGTTATTGATAACAACATGAGAAGGCATATTAACAACAAGTGCAGGTGCTTCCATATGGAGTTCGGACAACCCCTGACCGGGCTAGAAAAGTTGGAGGAAACGATTGGTCTCCCTGACTTTAGTGGACCGATGACTGACGAGGACTATATCGTCAATCAGCAAACACACTTTCATGAGCATTTTGCTTCTCAAATCGTTCTCCGAAGACTCTCGGCTAATTTCCATTCTGTTCTCAACAAGAGTACGTCAAAAGAACTATGCCCTGGCAGTCTTGGCAACCGCACACTAACAATGCATTCAAGCCTTTGGTACAGATGCCTCTCTGCCCCTTGCGGGATTCGCCCCCTTCAACATCTCTTCGAGTCCCGGAACCGCCGCTGTTATGAAACAGCTCGACGCACAGCTAGACCAGTGGAGGGGCATGCTACCCAGCCATCTAAGGTGGCAGGATAACCAGGATGTGGCCTTCGCGGAGTCTTCACATAATGCCTTTGGTGACGTATATACGGAAGAAACTCTCCAGAGTAATTACATGTTTACACCGGATCTTGACACTCCACCAGCCACGTATCCGTTCGCAGCTGACATACAAACCGCACTTCTTCGGACACGATACAGCTACAACAAACACATCATACACAGACCTTGCGTTTTCAAGGCTCTTCATCACCCTGAGAGCATGACTCGAGAAGATGCTGAAGGTGCGGCCGAATGTCTCAAAGCCTCGATTAAGTGGCCCATTGCCTTATCACCCCCATGTACCAACAAACGACTTGTGCCGGTTACTTTCTTCTGGTCACAGAATCTACTGGGTGTTCTAATTCTGTTACATTTATCGCAGCAGCATCCCATGTTGAGTCGAATCCGGTCGTCGCTTTGCGGGCAACGCTTCGATGTGGAAGCCTCCCAAACTGTTACAGTATATTTAGACTGGCTACGCGACATGAAAAAGATAGAATCAACGGCGAACTGGTGCTGGAATATCGCTCGCTTGGTCTATCAATTGGAAGATTAGACGCAACAAGGCGAGGTATTGACATACCTCCCCTTATGACTACAACTATGGGAGCGGGGCTGGTGGATAGATTTTGGCAATACGGCTGCGAAACGAAGCGTAGCATGATTACTTGGACGCTAGGAGTTGAGCGAATCTCCCCATGGTCTCAGCGAATTGATTATGCAAGTCCATACAGGAAGACTATAGAGAGGCTCACGGGAATTGTGTTGATCACATTCAAGGAAGAGTTGGGAAGGATTTAGTATTTAATCGAAGCGAAGCAAACATCCACCATCGTCCTGTGTTTGATTTTAACAGCCTCGCCACATATCGCACATATGGTCTGGCTGGCTTTCTAAGACGGCCTCGTTTTCCTCATGGCGGCCTGAATCAGCTTGGGAGCCTACAACACTCAATGAGCCTCTCAACGCTGATGTCTTGCATGCTCGAGCAGCCCACTAGTGCATAGATCCGCAGCCCTGCAAACTTGGCCCCAACAAGAAGAGGGTTTCTGCTATAGATTCCATCGATCGTAGCGAACAAGGTAGGGCCCTACGTTCATTCTCATGGGTCAGAAGCCTATTACAACGATGCAAACGGCGTCAACAGGGGCCTATACCATTATGACGTAAGTTGCAAGTCATTCATTTCTTCCTGGGTAATTCCAGCTCTCGCACTACTAGCTCGGTTTTCATAACCGAACCCGAACCGGTACCGGGCTGGATCGCGTAAGACAATGGTCATGATATAGTCATGGGGAGTTGTTGACCTGTATGAAGAGGAGGGTGTATAGTCATGGGGAGGTTTCGCACTTGATCAAACATAGTCAATGACGGCTCCAATCATCGTGATTGTGTAATTCCCGAGATCTCCAAATGGGTCAAGGGTTTCTGACATCAATGATTCAAGCTCACCATCGAGTAAGTTCATTCTAGGATTAAGATATGGAAACAAAAGTTTTCGTTCATACCAACCGGTACTACTCGTACCCTCACACACAATGAAAGAGCCGACCTACCCTAGGCTGAAGAGTTAAGAGCTTAGTAATTTATTTGGCTTATAAAACCAACAATTCGACATTAGAGTTCTCCAGCTGAAAAACCACGAGATCCCTCGTGTACATAGATCGGAATCGCGGCCCGAGCCGAGCGGGAAGGGCCCGGGATTACAGCTTTCTTTTTTGGTGTCGCTCAGGGTTTTACCCTTAGAGGTTTCTTTCCCAGGACCAAAGCAGGTAGTCCATCCAACATAAAAGCAAACATGGCAGTGTCTTGAAACGCATGTCTGTCATGGCATTGTGTATTTCCCCTCCTGGCCAATGACTCGTATATGCGAGTTCTACAAAGCAGATCACAGTACAAAAAGGGAGTTCAAGGTATTCACGCCAATAAGGGTTCTCACCGGAAGTTTATGAACATCGAATCGCAAGTTCTAGGTATCACTTCCTAAAATTGTTTCGGTTAGGGATGTAGTGGTGGCGTAATTAAGATACAGAATCATGTAAATTGCCATCGCGATCTTATAATAGCTCAAAGTTTTGACATAAGGCGCTCAGTAACTCCGATATCTATCCATTTCGTCTCCGTCACACTTCGTACCTCAACCCATATCTTCCATTTCCGCGTATTGGATCGAACATCGTCCCGCGGCGGTTTACCAAAAGTATTTCCCTTTCTGCCGGGCCTTTGAATCCTGAGCAGTACTATACGACTGTTGATCAGAGCGAGGGCCTTGTCCGTTCGAGTTCGAATCACCGACATGGTCCATCTTTCTGACCATTCGCAGTGCTGGTTCAGAGATGGCTCCGAAAACGCCTTGGTGGTGTAGGATTTCAGGCGTCCAATGTGTCTTATCGCCAAATTCTAGACCCATGTTCTCTTGGAATATCTCTTCTGCTCGTATAGATGAAATACTTGCTTCGAACCACTGGCCAGGCCGGCCATTTCCAGGTGGGGTCACTGGAACTGACTGTCCCCGATAAGTTCCTTTAGGGACACCGGGAAGTTTCTCAACCGGTCGTATCATTGTGACCTTCAGACAGCTTGGCCCCTTCCCTCCATTTCGATATAGGGCTTCGTGACATATTCTGACCCTGTCGACGCTCAAATCTGAGGTGCTCTTCGGCTCGGTACTGATCACGAGCTCGCCCATCTCATTTGTTCTAGGAAATTAGTTTGGCTGCTTTGGCACCATACCAAATGAGTAGGCTAGGTGACTTACTCGATACTCATGGAGCGCACCAATGATGTAGCAAACGCTTCCACATCGGCGGCCATTCCCTCCATATACATGCGGGAGACAGAAAATTTGACATCCCATGCACGTCGAGTGCAATGCACGAAAGCCTCTGAGACTTCAGTCGTAGGGGGGAAGTATTGATGCTTGAAGGTATCGGCATCAACTTCCACGATAACCTCAGGCGTCTTCCCGGCGAAGCAGTGGAATTCGTAGTAAACTCGTTTCCCCGTCAGTAACCATGGAGATCTGCCACCAAACATTTGAGGGATCAAGCTTGCTTCTGCCCCGCTTGTTGTGAGGATAGGATAAAATCCCATACGCGGATTGTCAGTGTTTAGAGCCTCAACAGTTGTATGAACAGCCCACGATGGAGCTTGACCGTCATAGACCAAACCGGGAAATATATCTTTTCTGCACAGCCGCCCAAATTGAGCTTGGATGCTCACTCTTCCGGGGACTATTTGTAAAACTTCAACCAATTTACGGAGCTTGTTCTCAGCCTGTGACAGAAACTCGCTAAACTCCCCCTCATCCGCTGATGGCGTGCCCATTCCTGGAACAATTCGTAAGGCCGGTGTAACTGTGTCAGGCATGGGTTTCTCAACTGAAGTTGACTTGTCCTTGCCGTGCTCTTCTTTCTGCTCGGCCGGGATATGGTTGAGCTTGGCAATAACCTCGGATGTTGGCATTGCAGAACTCTGAGTTGCAGAACGATTGTCAGGGACAAATGTGACAGGCACATTCAACCCGAAATTGGGTTTGTCGTCTCGCTTCTCGTCTTTCTTCTTTGAGGCTACGTTGGCCCAGCTTAGGCCAGAAGCAGCTTTCTGTCTCATGGTATCGAACAGTCTTTTCTCTTGAGGGTTTCTCTTGCCGAATGTAACCTCAGAATTAACAACATGATCCTCTGATATTGGCTGAAGTTTGGGTCCGCGATCGTGCAAAGAGATATTATCCATGAGCGCAGGAGTTGTGATGGGGCCATCATTAATGTCCATCAAATCCTTTGTAGCATTCGGACCGGAAGGATTCACGAAGTTGAGGGGCTCGAGACTGTTTTCTGGCATATCCAAGCCCAATGGAAGTTGGCTCAAAGAAGCCTGATAATCTGATCCTGGCATCTGATCTTTGATACTGGCCTCCATAAGAGGGACGTCTTTAGTGTTGACAAACCCAAGTTCCCTTGGCTCTTCAATACCTCGTGGTAACTCTGGGAGTAAGTCGCATGGTAAGCTTGTTGCTGTTCCCTCGTCCTGCTTTCCATTGTCCCCTATCAGAAATGAGGGTGGCTTCAGATGGTCACCATCTCCGCTGGACTCGATGCTGCAGAGCCAATTAGTGATTTTCTTGTTATTTCGAGCTTGGTACCTGAGATCTTCTAAGCACTTTCGAACTTGTGGTAAGTCTGTGCCGGTATGTTTAAGATTGCGGTGACCCTCAGTGCTGGTTGTGAGCTTGCCGGCACTGCCCGATTCTTGATGATGGATCTTCTGTTGGGGCCTTTTCTTCTGCCTTTTCTTCTCGATAATAGGGATGGTACCCGAGCGTTTGTTTACATATGAGTATCCAGAGAACGGGTGGAATTCTGGATGCCAACCTGTCAATTTACCGGACTCCGGAATCGGGTACTTGACGCGATCGGGCACAGGCTGCTGGTACCGATTAAGAGATTCCATTCTCAAGGACACCGCACTAACGATCGAGGCGTACTCCAGGTCCTCGCTCCGATCGATGTCGGCGGAATCAACATAAGTCAATCCGGATAGTCCCGTATGTGTCATGTATCGGTAGCAGAGTGTAGCCGAGCTCGAAGCTTCAGTAAACACCATATGAGTGGTAGGGGCCAAGGGGGCATCCTAAGCTCAATTAGAGGAAGAACACAAATTGATCGGAAGAAATACCATGAAGTTCGCAAGAGTGTCAAGCTTTTGTTTTGCAACACCCAGTGCTTGTTCGCTTTCACTGCTGCCGATGTATAATAAGGAACCCTGAAAATTATATGTAATAACACATTTCGTGAGCGCTTGAAGGCTGTCGATGCTTGGGCCCAAAGGCGACACAGATCCCAAGGACTCGTAATTCGAGAGAATCTGCAGAATAGTGACCCCAGATGATTCTGGAACTCGCCAAACTGTTTTGTAAGATAAGGTCTTGATGATGGCGGGATATCGGAACACATCATATTGACTGAGGGTGTCTTTCAGGATTGTTTGGAGAGAAGGAAAGGCAATAATGTGTGGGTCCTCAACTAGGACCTCAATATCAGGCTGAATGGCAGATGTACTGAACTCATCTTCGTCTTCGTCTCGTATAATAGCGTCAGCTTCTGATTCCATCAGCTCCTCTAGTTGAGAGTGCATCCATTCCGAGATTTCGCGCTGAGAAGCCCTTGGGGCAATGAGCTTAAACCAAGGGATCTCAGGTTCGTAGAGGATTTCAATGATTCCCTAATGGTAAGAGCAAAAGTAAAATGTGTTAGTAGAAGCCTTGGAGAGGCCTTCAATACTTACAAGGTCACTGTTTTCCTCAACGCTCGCAAATATCAGCGCCACTCCTTTAGGGAGTAACGGAGGGTTACAAGATACGTAGAACTCTACAATATCCATGGCTGTGATATGAAGGTGCTAGACGACTCATGAGTAACCGATTTTTGTATCTGTGCTGATAGGTATACTCACATAGCAAGGTGTGGTTGAGGAATTGAGGAAGAATGCTAAACACTTCAACGTAGATAGTAACACTGACACATTAGCCAACCGGAACAGAACAGAGGGGTATTTTGGCTCAAATACGCAACCAACAGAATAGCGATAGAGCACGCTTAGAGGGGAGAAAGTTGTCGTTTTCAAAGACGCAGTGGCATGGACTGGTTTACGAAAGAAAGGCAGATAAGAATAACCATGCCTAGGTGAAAAACTGGAAGGTTAGGTAGGTAGGTGGAAGAAGGAGAAGAGAGAAACTTGGAGATCAGGGGATCTGCTCGATGTAGGTAGTAGGTACCTACCTACCTAGGTGTCTGTCTGCCTGAACAAACAGGAATAAAAGGAGGAAGCTGCCACCACTGCAGTCGCCCGCTACCTAAGCGGCAAGCAGCAGCTTCGATTGGCAAAGGCAGGTGCCAACAGTGCCACTGCCTTTCCTTTGCCTCGCCGAAGAGAACAGGGCTCCGTGATTCACTGCCATGAAATATCCCTCCCTGCCGGGTGGCGAGAGGTAGAAAGAATGACTGACGTTGCAAGCACTGCATCATGAAGGTAATGTGCCCTGCAAGTGAGAAGAATAAAGCCTGCAATTCATGAGCAGCAACAAGGAAGCTGGCTACCTATATTAGTAGGTAAGGTAGGTACCTAAGTAGGTAGGTAGATGTACACCTTAATATCTCTGAAATCTTTTTCGAGATGGCTCAAAAAGGGGTTGTCAAGCGAGGTAGTTACATATTGAAAATGAGCAAGTTAGTATGAAGTATGAGGCTTTCCAGCATATTTCTAGCTTGATGTGCCGCAAATTTCAACAAACAAAATAGTCAAGTAAGCGGGATTGTGTCATGTCTAACTATAGCAAGGTAGGCACTCTATAGAGATCCCAATTGATTTACCGGTTTGTTTTCTTTTCCCTGCCCACAGGTTGTTTCACCTGGTATGACAATGTATCTATATCCAAAATATCACTATCTCTCGATCATGAGACATCAAGCCTCAGCACAACACAAAAAGAACCCCAAACACCTATAACACCTCGGCACGTCCTTTCCCAGTGTTATGTAAGTAACCGAGACGGGTCACAAAGACAAATTGAAATCCAGCGTAAATTTCCAGGCCATGTAATGTGTCTAGAGAGCAGAAGAGCAGAGTATACAAGGAGTGGTATCGGGGTAGCGATGGTCATCAAGTATTCGTAGACGTAAAGTCAAGAAGCTGTTTAGAGCTTCGGGAAAGAAACTGGGGCCAGCGAGTCGACTTGTCGGAAAGAGGTAAATGAATCGATCAAACCGCACATGCGGGGAGATGTAGCTTGCTAGACAAGTGAGTTGCGGACACCACAACTTGTTTGATGGGTGGCAGCGCAACAAGATTAGCTATTTCATTGCGCGCCTTTGACGTTTTCTTTCACATTCAGCGCCCATCTCAGCTTGTTGAGAGTTTCCCTAGAAGCTTCTAGCAAAGCTTCTTGCTCATCTTCTCGCTTTCTGGCGTTGGTCTTGATGTCTTTGAGGCCTTGTTCTTGGCTCTGTTTGTATTCCTCAAACATACGAGCAATCTCTTCCTTTTCGTGTCGAAGTTGCTTGATGTTGCTGTCTTGCTGGTCGCACAGATCTCTTAGTGTTTGTATTTTGTCGTCGTCTGCTCGTCGCTCCTCATTGAGTTGGTCGATCTCAGATTTCATCTTGGTGACGGCTCGTTTGACTTCTTCTCCTTGATCCTGCCAGTGGGACGCGATGGCATTATAGCGACCCTCCATCAACTGCGCATAGCTAGTTGCTTCTTCGACTTGGGTCGTTGCATCTTTCCTCGTCTTATCCATCTCCTCCCTCCAGCTCTTTTCGCGTTGGAGAGCATCTATAGCCTTCTTCTTTTCTTGTTCCACGGTTGTTTGCAAGGTCTCCACCTGGCGTTCTTTTCGAGCCAGCAGTGTCTTAGTAACGTTGGCCTCAAGTAGTCGGCTCTCATAATCGTTGACCATACGCTCGAGCTTGTCCTCAACCAACCTGGCCGCTTGCTTGGCCTCGTCTGCTTTGAGGCGCTCAATCTTTATGTCGCGCTTCAGAGCTTCGTTGTCGCTGACAAGTTTGTTTATCACGCGACCGGTCTTTCCTAGACCGGCTTTGCCTATTGTCGAGTCCCATTGACTGTCTGGCGCTTCAACGTTTTCTGACATGGTGGAATTAGCTGGATCTGGAGTAGGCTCAACCACGCGCGCAGCACCAGTACTCCAGCGCGACGGTGTCGCTGTATGTGTGTCGTGTTCGGTCTTGGATTTGAGGTGAGTCTGGTTGTGGAAGTTGGAATCTGAGTTGGAGTTGGACAGGGCGCTTGTGGTACTGTTCATACTACTGGAGAAATTGCTGTATTTGCTTTCGGGGCTAGACTCGGAGCCCTCAAAGCTCCGAACGCTTCTGATTGTGCTGGACCTGGCGACGGCCGGTTTATAGGAGGCAGGGCTGCGGGCTTTCATGCTGTTGATGGCGCCGGTGGAGGCGGGAGTCAAGGTCTTTTCCTCGTCCAAAGGAGCAGCATGTGGTTCGGCCGATTTACTTGCGACTGTGGCGGCGGCTGAACAAGAATAGGCTGGTGTTAGCTAGCAGCTGTTTCATAGAAGTGGTAATGCAGTGAAGATTAGAAAATGGAATAGAAAAGTCGCTAGTGTGGAAAAGAGAACAAGGCTGACGTGAGGAGCCCAGTCACGTCAGGTCAAATCAAGCCAGACAGACCTGACGAGACGAGCAGGAGACAGGATGGGACGGGACGACAATTGTACAGTTGCGCCCCAGTTGAGGATGTGGGGAGCTGTTTCGAGTGGATAACGAGGCATTGACGACGAGTGGTAGGTAGTATATAGTTGGGTAGTTGTTGAAAAGTGCAAAGACAGCAAGCAATATGAAGATATCTAACAAGGCATGGACAGAGCCAATCTCAGCCCAAGCGTTGAACATACCGTTGACTGTGTCTTTGTGAATAGAGAAATCCTTCTTAAGAAGACGATTTCGCATTGCAACGACTGATGAATTGGCGTTAGGTCATGTGGCTAAAGTGATCCTTTGGTGTTGAAGTATTGGTTGGTTGGTCAATGTTGCAAATAAAAAGGAGTAACTTATCAGCAGCAAAGCAACAGAACAAATATAACAAGGCAGTGTGAAAGAAAGCAGAGGAGAAAATGAGGCAAGGCTCTTGCTGTAATGTTATGAACAAATGACTGCATAAGCAATGTGAACACAGACGTAAATTAACCCACACTAATAATAACGGGGGACCAGGGTCCCTTTCTTTGTGTTTGTTCTCAAGGGAAGACTTGCTGGGGGCTTCTGATCTTCATCAGTACGTACCTCTGATAGTGTTGGCTCCCGCTGGCTCCCGTCTGGTCCCCGTTTGTGCCGTTACAGTAGGCACTTACCTGCCGTTGAGATCCAATGGTTGGAGGGACGGAAAAAGTAAATATTGACATGCGCCGATCGAATTGTGAAGAAGCCTCAGTATCAATTAGTATCGTGAGAAGAGTAACTTGAACAAAACAAAAAGCGATCCATAAGGTACCCGTGAATATTTGAGAGAATACCAACGTCACGGGTCTCCAATTAAAGACCATGACTATTATAGTACGTACTAACTATACCCCAACAACCATGCTCTCCTGATGGCACAGCAACATTAACCTCTATCATAGCACAAAACACGCAATCCAGTGTTTACATTTCTTTCCCTAGCTCAACAATGGCGCCCGTGGCCGTTTCTCCAAGGGCCAAAGGTCCATCTT
The DNA here is from genome assembly GCF_013396075.1 of Fusarium subglutinans. Classification (NCBI taxonomy): domain Eukaryota; kingdom Fungi; phylum Ascomycota; class Sordariomycetes; order Hypocreales; family Nectriaceae; genus Fusarium; species Fusarium subglutinans. The sequence continues at coordinate 25,696 of NW_023502173.1, forward strand.
TAAATGCAGGGATCTCGAAGTGCATGTCCTCAAAATGATACTTCACACAAGATTACTATGTCGTGCCATAGATCAAATCAAGCCGAGTCTGGTCATCGCGACGTTTTAT